>NC_043706.1:34783200-34815587 GCF_006229205.1 Suricata suricatta | reverse complement strand
AAAACTTGAGAGACTATTGAATGCTGAGAATGAACTGAGGGTTGAGGGTGAAGGGGGAGGGGGGAAAAGAGGTGGTGGTGATGGTGGAGGGCACTTAAGGGGAAGAGCACTGGGTGTTGTATGGAAAATAATTTGACAATAAAATAGTATGGAACAAAGTAAAAATAAAATAAAATAAAATAAAACTAAAAAAAGTATATAGAGATATAGTTTAAAAAACTCACTATATCAATTAAAATGGAATCTTAATCCAAAAAAGTCAGAATGGAGACAGAGTATGAAAAATAGAAAGAACAAACAGAATACATAAACAATAAAATTGCAGACCTATAGCCAAACATATCAATATAATTGTATTTAGTGTCGATATCCTAAACACATCAATTTTAAGACAAAGATTGTCATAAAGGATAAAAGAATCAAGAACCAACTTATATGATAACTATAAAAATTCACTAAATATAAGAGTCAGTTAAAATTAAAAGAATCAAGAAATGATATACCAAGCAAACACTGACCAAAAGAAAGCTGAAAGATCTAGAATAAGATCAAAGTAGACTTCAGAGAGAGGAAACTTATCAGGAATAAAGAGAGACATTGCATAATGATAAAAGGGTAAATTCATCAAGAAAACTTAACAATCTTAAATATGTATGTGCATAACAACAGGACTTCCAAATAAAAGTGAAAACTGATGGAAATGGAAGGGAAAATAGACAACTTCACAGTTACGGTTGGTGAGTTCATCTTTCAGTAATCAGTGGGACAAGAGACAGAGGTCAGCAAGGATATAGAAAATCTGAACAACTTCATTAACCAACTGGATCTAACTGACACGGACAGAACAGTTCACCCAACAACAGTGGAGCACACATTCGAGTACACGTGTGCACCAACACTGACCACATGCTGGGTCATTAAACCAATCTTGATATATTTAAAATAATTGAAGTCATACAAAGTAAATTCTCTATTTAGCATTAAAGTAGAAATTGAAAACAGAAAGCTAACTGAAAAATCTCTAAATACTTGGTAGTTATTTTATTTTTTTTAAATAGTTTATTGGTAGTTATTTTAATTATCTCAAATGATCTATGGGTCAAAAAGAAATCTCAAGGAAAATTAAAAGATACTTTGAACAAAATAAAAATACAACATACAACATACAAAAACTCCCAGGATGCAGCTAAATCATGCATAGAGGTCAATTTTATTGCATTAGATGCATGTACCAGAAAAAAAGAAAAGTCACAATCAACAATCAAAGCTTCACTTCAAGAAAAGAGAAAAGGAAGAGCAAATAAACTGAAAGTAAGCAGAAGGAAATAATAAAAATAAAAGCAAAAATTGGTGCAATTCAAAATAGAAACATAAAGAAACCAAAAGCTGGTTCTTTGAAAAGATCAGTAAAATTAATAATCTTTTTGTCAGACTGACCAAGGAAAAAAGGAGGTATAAATTTCTGATTATTAGGAATAGGAAAGGGAGTATCTTTACAGATCTTGCAGACATTAAAAAGATAATAAGGGAGTACTCAGAACATCCCTACACATATAAATGGACCAACTGATATTGACCAAATCCTTAAAAATGATACACTCCCAAAACTCACCTAAGAAGAAATTAATATCTGAATAGTTCTATATCTGTTAAAGAAAATGACTTCATAGTTTTAATTTTAAAAAAGTTCAAAATAAAATTGAGGTCCAGATGGCTTCACTGTTGAATTCTCCCAAACATATAAAGAAGAAATTACACCAACTCTACACAATCTCTTCCAGAAAATAAAAGAAGAAAAGAACACTTTCCAATTATATGAAGCCAGCATTACCCTGATACCAAAAATGAGAGAAAGACAATAGAAGAAAAGAAAAGTACAGACAGATATCCCTTATGAAAATGAGAAACAAAAGTCCTAACCAAAATACTGGCAAATCAAATCCAACAATGTATAAAAAAAATTTTAGAGGCACCTGGGTGGCTCAGTCAGTTAAGTGTCTGACTTCGGGTGAGGTCATGATCTCACAGTTCATGACAGCTCAGAGCCTGGAGCCTGCTTTAGATTCTGTGTCTCCCTCTCTCTCTGCCCCTACCCTGCTCATACTCTGTCTCTGTCTCTCTGTCTCTCTCAAAAATAAATAAAACATTTAAAAAAATCATACTGAAAGTCCTACCCAGTGCAATAAGGCAGGAGGAAAAAAGACAGATTATTGGAAAGGAAGGAAGAAAAGGATCTTATGCATACACAGCATGATATCTATAAAGAATCTACAAAAAAGCTCTTAGAATTAATGAGTTTTTCAAGTTTGCAGAATTCAAGGTCAACATATATAAATTAATATTTCTATATAATAGCAATTAAAAATTGGACATCAAATTTTTTTTAATGCCATTTACAAAAGCTTCAAGAAAGTGAAATATTCTAACAAAACTTATTCAAGGAATGTCTACTAAAAAAAAACCAAACTACAAAATGCTGATGTAATAAACCCAAGAAGACTTATATAGAGAGAAATACCACATTCAGGGACTGGATGACTCAGTGTAATTAAGATGTTAATTATCCTTAAAAGATCTATTGATTTAGTGTAATTCCAATAAAAATTCCACCAGGAATATTTATAGATATAGACACACTGATTTTTTTCCTTGTTTTTTTAATTTTAATTTTAATTTTAATTTTTTTAATATAACACTATTTTTTTAACATATGCAATTATTTTCCATCATTTACAATACAGTAGTTACAATGACACTCCAAACAGAACACACTGATTTTTAAATTTATGTGGAAAAGCAAAGAAACATGGATAGCCAAAAACGACTTCAAAAAAAGAGAAGAAAGAGAGTTTATACTACTTGATTTTAAGACTTACTATTAAAAAATTTACAGGATACCTGTAATTTACAGGGCTCAGTCAGCTGAGCGTCTGACTCTTGATTTCAGCTCAGGTCATGATCCCCGAGTCGTGAGGCGGAGGCCCGCATCAGGTTCCATGCTGAAAATGGAGCCTGCTTTAAGAATCTCTCTCTCCATCTGCCCCTCTCCTCTGCTCTCTCTCTCTCTCTCTCTCTCTCTCTCTCTCTCTTTCTCTTACACACACACACACACACACACACACACACACTCTCAAATAACGAAAAAAATTACTATAAAGCTTCAATGATCAAGGCAGTATAGTAATGATAAAAAAATAGATACATGATCAATGGAAAAGAATATAAAGGCCATAAATAGTCTCATACAAACATGGCCAATTACTTTTTGACAAAAGTGCAAAGGCAGCTCACTGGAGAAAAGATCATCTTTTCAACAGATGGTATCAGAACACCAATTAAATATCCATATGCAAACTCATCGTCATGATCATCATCATCATCTTGAACTAAACTGCAGCTTTGTACAAAAATTAAACCCAAATGGATCATTGATATAAACAGAAACGCTAAAGCTATAAAACTTTTAGAAAAAATATGAAAAAATCTTCATAACATTGGTTTAGGCAAAGGGTTCATAGAAATGACACCACATCATGATCCATAAAAAAAACCTGACAAATTGGACTGCATCAAAAGTGAAAATTATTGCTTTGTAAGAGACATTGTTAAGAAAATGAAAAGAGAAGCTATAGTTTTGGAGAAAAGATTTGTTAATCATCTACCCCACTATGGACTTGTACCTAGAATACATGAACTACTCTTGGGTGCCTGGCGGGCTCAGTTGTTAAGCCACTGACTCTTGATCTCAGAGTGGTGAGTTTGAGCCCTGCTTTGGGCTCCATGGTCGGTATGAAGCCTACTTAAAAAAAAAAAAAAAACCTCTCAGTATTAAATAGTAAGAAAACAAACAACCCATTTTTTTAAATTGGCAAAAGGTTTAAGCAGATCGCTTACCAAGGAAAAAGAATATGGGAATGATGAATAAGCATCTGGAAAGATATTCAACATCATTAGCCATTAGGGAAATACAGTTGAAAACTACAGTTAGATACACACCTATAATTTTTTTAAATTTTTTATGTACTTTTGAGAGACACAGAAAGACAGCACGAGCAAAGGAGGGTCAGAGAGAGGGAGAAACAGAATCCGTAGCAGGCTCCAGGCTCTGAGCTAGCTGTCAGCACAGAACCAACGCGAGGCTCGAACCCACAAATCATGAGATAATGATCTAAGCCAAAGCCCCACGCTTAACCAACTGAGCCACCCAGGCGCCCCGTACCTACAATTTTTAAAAAATGTGATAATACTAAGTGCTCGCGAAGATGCAAAACAATTGAAACTCTTCTATGTTGCTGGTGGGTATACAAAATGGCACACTCTAGATAAACTTTATTTGGCAGTGTCTTAGATACTTAATATACATGCATACACCTTATTACCCAGCAGGCATACTTGTCTATTTACCCTATATAAATGAATCCTTTTTTATGATTTTATTTTTTATTTTAAAATTTATTTATTTATTTTGAGAGAGGGAAAGGGAGGGAGGGAGGGAGAGAGGGAGAGAGAATGTGCACGTGCATGCAAGCAGGGAAGGAGCAGAGAGAAAGAGGGGAGAGAGAAAATCCTGAGCAGGCTCTGCACTGTCAGCACAGAGCCCAATGGCGGGGGGGGGGGGGGGGGCTCAAACTCACGAACTGTGAGATCATAACCTGAGCCAAAATCAAGAGTCCAACTCTTAACTGACTGAGCGACCCAGGCACCCCCATAAAGATTTTATTTTTAAGTAATCTCTACACCCAACATGGGGCTCAGCCCACCACTCCAAGATCAAGAGTGACATGTTCTTTAGACTGAGCCAGTCAGGCACCCCTGTATAAATGAATCTTATGTTTACACAAAAATAAAATACAGTGGTGCCAGGGTGGCTTAGTCAGTTGAGCGTCCAACTTCAGCTCGGGTCATGATCTCATGGTTCATGAGTTCGAACCCCTGTGCTGTGCTGTGCTCTGTGCTGACAGTTCAGAGCCTGGAGCCTGCTTCAGATTCAGTGTCTCCCTCTCTCTCTGTCCTTTCCCACTTGCACTTTGTCTCTCTCTCAGAAATAAATAAACATGAAAAAAATTTAAGTACAAATGTTTGTATAACAAGTAGCTCTATTCATAATTGATAAAATCTAGAAAGAACTGAAATGTTCTTCAATAAGTGCTTGGATAAACAAACTGTAGTACACCTATATAATAGAATACCACACAAGAAAGAAAAAGAACTGTCGACACAGGTGACAACATGAAAGAATTTCAAATGCTGAGTGAAAGAAGCCAGGTTCCAAACGTTACACACCATACCCACGCACCTGCCCGCAGTCTGCCCATACTGTATGATTCCATCTACATGACCCTCCAGAAAAGACAAAACTATAGAGACAAGGAATGGATTAGTGATTGTCAGGAGTTAGGAATGTGGGTGGAGGGTTCACCATAAAATAAAATGGGATCCCTGAGGGACGACTTAGGGTGATCATGATTGTGGTGGTGACTTCACAAGTCTACACATGTTAAAACTTCTAGAACTGTACACCAAAAATCCAATTTGACTGTATGTTGTTAGTTATCAAGTACATACAAATTAAAACATTATGAAATACTGCTTTACCCCCACAAGAATGACGAAAATTAAGTATACAGTACAGACAAAACCAAATGTTGACAAGGGTATGGAGCAACTAGAACTCTCCTACATCGCATGGAAACCACTGTGGCAGATTTCTCATGAAGTTAAACATCACCTAGTCCATGACCCAGCAATCTCACCCCCAGGTATTTACAAGAGAAATGAAAACATATGCACATAAAAAGACTCACACACGAATGTTCATAGCATCTTTATTGATAATCACCTCAAACATAAAATACTGTGCAGAGGAAGCCAGGCACAGAAGACTCTTTACTCTATTATTCCATTTATATGAAGTTCAAGAGCAGTCAAAACTAATCTATGGTAATATCAGAACAACGGTTGGCTCTGGAACGGAACTGAAGAAGAGAAGAACTGACTAAAAAGGGATGTAAAGGAGCTTCCTGAGGTCCTGGAAACGTGGCGGTTATGCAGAAACATACATTGTCAAAATTCACACAACTGTTCACAGTTAACATCTGTGACTTAACTGGATGTAAAATTTACCTCAGTGAAAAATTGATCATATATGTGATATGTCATACATATGTATATCAGTGAGAAAGCTATTATTTAGCTTAAATAAGAAACCTGAATTGTGAGATGGTCTTTACGCTCGTATTTTGCTAAACATTCAATCAATTTTTAATTTTTGTTTTGATGGTCAGAAGTGTTGAAAATCGCCACTTATAGATTCATAAAAATCTGTTGTTACAAATGGAATTAAAGCTTCTAGAGCATTTTTAAAAATCAAGGCAAGGATAATCCTATCTCAAGGAATATCAGAATTCTTCAAGTATGTTTGAGCTAAACTTCAATTGCAATTTTTCATTCTAAGATCAATGAATTCATCTTCAGTTAGGTCAACATCTTAACATCTTTGATTCAGTTTATATAAGAAAGAAATGGATTGCATATCTATAGTTCAATTCAGGAGCCATCAGGATAGAAATAACTTTTGAAGGACTTCTGAAGTGTTCCAGAACTTTGCAGATTTCTCTTTTCAAAGAAATTGACAGAATTTTATATTACAACTCCATCTTAGACAAGCATATCCTCCAGTTTCTTCTTTATTGATCACTTATCCAGGAATGTTCTAAATTTTTTAGGAAGCATCTATAATGTTGACTTCATACCAGTGAATTGAAAGGTTTAACTCATTCAACATGGTTAACAGTGTATGCCAGGCAAGCCAATACATAGATAGAATTCTTTTTCTCATGACCCAAGGTTGGATTTCTTTCTCTCTTTTCAAAATTTCAATTAAAGTAAAACTTCTGCCCTTGGTCTGAAAAAGCACTTGACGGCATATCCTCACGGAGGCCGGTGAGCTTCTTTGTGGTAGGGAAGGAATTCATATTTTGCTTCATATCTTTACAGCAAACTTTAAAATGCATTTGACTCAAAGATCTGCCTCTGATGAAATTGATAACATTCATGGCTATTGACAAAACTTCTTTTTCAAAGTTGTTAGAAAAATCTTATCGGTGTTTGTCTTTGACAAAGACAAGGAGGGATGTGAAAAGCCTCCTTTCCGGTGAGGGCAGCAAAACTACCAAGGTTCATTACCAAACGTCTCAGGGCCTCCATCCATGCAGAAGCTGAAGGTTTTCTTCAGAAGTTTTATTCGGCAAAAAATATTTTTACCATTCTCGAAATGTCTGTAGCCTTTTTAGTTTCCAAAAGGATTCACAAAATAAGAATTCCTCCTTGCTGGCATCAGCATGTGCACAGGTAACACAAAAAGGAAGCTGGCTGCATTGAGAGGGATCTTGGAGAGACGTATCTTATTTAGATGCCTCTCAGGCTGGACACGTGTGAGAGGCTCTTCCAATTTCGCTGACATTATACTTCAATTCACATTAATTTTTATACATATACATGCCCCACTCTGCCTTTGTGTTCCATTGCATTCAGTAACGCACGTAAAATAGTATAATACATAGTCTTCATCATCTGTCCTTTTTGTTGACCTTTCATTTTAAATTGGGTTTGTAAAAAATATACAAAATAAAGCTAAAATAAAACATTTGATCCAGTTTACTTGGTTTTTTTTTTTTGAAATAATTTAAGACTTATAGAAAATTTCAAGAATAATACAATTCCCACATACTCTGGACTCTATTCCCCAATTGTTAACATTTTACCACATTTATTTCATCATTTTCTCTCTCTCTCTCTCTCTCTCTCTATATATATATATATATATATATATATACCTATATGTCCCTGTATATATATAGATAATTATATATGTATATATAATATAATTATATATCTAATTTTATATTTTATCATTTCATACAAACAACACGGTCATCTCTACATAAATATATAGTTTTCATGAATCATTTGAAGGTAAATTGCAGACACGATAACTCTTTATCCCTAAATACAAAAGTATTTGTTTCATAAGAACAAGGATATTCTTTTACTTAACCATAGTACAAGGATCAAAATCAGGAAGTTAACAATGATATGCTACTGAATCTACAAACCTTATTTATATTTTACCAACTGTCCCAAAATATCCTTTATAGTAAATAGTAATCTTTTGGATGAATAGGTTTTTTCAATGTGCTATTCACACACACTCAGGGACACACACACACCCTCACACACGCACGCACACACACACACACACACACACACACACACACACACACACAGAAATAAGGAAATCCTGCCACTTGCAGTGACATGGATGAATCTGGAAGGCATTATGCTAAATGAAATAAGCCAGGCAGAGAAAGACAAATACTGCATGATTATCACTTATATGTGGAATCTGAAAAAAAAAACTCATAAAAACAGAATAGAAAAGTGATTGCCAAGAGCAGGGAGATAGGGGAGTTAGGGAGAAGTTGGTAAAAGGGTAGAAATTGTCAGGTATAAGATGAATAAAGTTTGATGATCTAATGTATAATGTGGGGACTATACTGGCTAATACTGTCTTGCATAATTACAATTTGCTAAAAGACTAGAGCTTAAATGTTCTCACAAGATAAAAGGTAAATATATGAGGTGATGGATGTGTTAATTAACTTGATGGGGCAAATTCATTCACAAGGTATACATACATCAAATCATCACATTGTACACTTAAATATCTTATAATGTTATTTGTTAATTATGCCTCAATAAAGCTGGGGAAACAACTTTCTGGTTCAGTCCAGGATCATCTGTCAAATTATGTCATGTCACTTTAGTCCTCTTCAATTTGGAACAGTTCCTAAGTCTTTGTCATTCATAACCTTGAGGTTTCTTGTTTTTTCTGGTTCCTAAATCGGCTTTATTTCTCTATGTAGGGAACCCTGCACAGGCAATTCAAATTAAGACAAAATAAATATATGAATATTCATGTCAAACTGTCCTTTCTAATGGACAGTGATACACCATGTACAATTTCATGTTCACGGAGTGGGTTTACAAAAATGTACCAACCATTCCCAACGGATAACCTTGACATTTTAAAAAAGGCATTTTGTGGAATGCTCCTCAATTGGAATTTGTCTAATATTTCATGATCAAATTGGGGTTATGGACTTTTGACAAGGATACCATAGAAATGGTACTGTGCTAACACCCAAAAAAACAAATAATCCAGTGAAGAAATGGGCAAAAGACATGAATAAACAGTTTTATAAAGAAGACATCGAGCTGGCCAACCAACACATGAAAAAGTGCTCAACATCATTCATCATCAGGGAAATACAAATCAAAACCACAATGAGATACCACCTCACACCAATCAGAGTGGCTAAAATGTTAACGACAAATGTTGGTGGAGAAAGAGGAGCCCTCCTGCACTGCTGGTGGGAATGCAAACTGGTGCAGCCACTTGGAAAAAAGTATGGAAATTCCTCAAAAAATTAAAAATAGAACTACCCTATAACCAGCAATTGCACTATTAGGTAATTATTGAAGGATACAGGTGTGCTGTTTCAAAAGGGCACATGCACCCCAATGTTTATAGCAGCGCTATCAACAATAGCCAAAGTGTGGAAAGAGCCCAAATGTCCATTGACGGATGAATGGATAAAGAAGATGTGGTATATATATACAGTGGAGTATTACTTGGCAATCAAAAAGAATTAAATCTTGCCATTTGCAACAATGTGCATGGAACTAGAGGGTATCATGCTAAGCGAAATTAGTTGGAGAAAGACAAATATCATATGACTTCACTTGTACGTGGAATTTAAGATACAAAACAGATGAACATAAGGGAAAGGAAGCAAAAATAATATGAAAACAGGGAGGGTAACAAAACATAAGAGACTCCTAAATACAGAGAACAAACTGAGGGTTGCTGGAGGGGTTGTGGGTGGGGGGATGGGCTAAATGGATAAGGGGCATTAGGTAGAACCCTAGTTGGGGTGAGCACTGGGTGTTATATGTAGGGGATGAATCACTGGATTCTACTCCTGATCATTATTGCATTATATGCTAACTAACTTGGACGTAAATTTTAAAAACGAATGAATGAATGAATTAAAAAAGAAAAAGAAAGCTGAAGTAATGAAAACAAAAAGAAAAAGAAATGAATCCGTACTCCGCTTATTGGGGGCAACATGATGTTGGTTTGTACCATTACTAGTGATGGTAACTTTGATCACCTGTTTGAGGGGGGTCTCAAGTTTCTCCACAGCAAAGTCACTACTTTACCCTTGGCAATTAACAATATTTGGAGGTTTCCTATTCCTCCTCAAAATTTTACTAACTAGTTTTTAGCATCTCATGATGACTCTTGGCTAATCAATTTTTACTGTGAAATCTACCAAATGGTGACTTTCTAGCTATGTCATTCCTTCTGACTTTACCAGCTGGCATCCTGTCATAAGAGGTTTCCCTTCTCTGTAATGTGTGTATGGGGTTGTAATAGCATTCAGTTATTATACATTACTGTGATTTATTTTAAGGCTCCAAGTGACATTTTTGAAACTCAATTTTTATATGATTTTTAAGCAAATTGTTTTTCCTGAACCTAGAAAGAAATAAGTACTTTGTATGTTAAGTAAAATGATATTCAAAAGATATGTGTAAGCTATAAAACAAGGCAAAATTTATGCTTTATCTAGTTTTATCACTTTTATTGACTTTTAATCCTTATAATAGATTATAGCAGCAGTAGCTCAAGAATTACACCCTTCCAAAAATCTGGTTATTGTTTCACATGATGTTGAATGGCTTTCTGTGCCTTCCTAGAAATAATGGTTCGTGCTTTTTATATCATTCAGTTTTGCACAAAGTCTTTATTATCATATACATATCACACAGTAATAGAGTGTTATAATAATTGTTTTATATAATCTGTTTTTTTAAGATAGTTAAGAAAAAAATGAGGAGGGGCGTCTGGGTGGTTCAGTCAATTGAGTGTCTGACTCTCAATATCATGATCTCATGGTTTGTGGGTTTGAGCCCTGTGTCAGGCTCTGTGCTGACAGTGCGGAGCCTGCTTGGGGTTCTCGCTCTCCCTCTCCCCTTCCCTCTGTGCCCCTCTCCTGCTTCCACTCTCTCTCTCTCGCTCTCTCCCTCTCTTTCTCTTTCAAAATAAATACATAATTAAAAAAAAAAAAAAAGGAAAGAGGGGTGGTGCCTGGGTGGCTCAGTTGGTTATGTGTCTGACTTCGGCTCTCAGGTCAGGATCTCAAATTCATGAGTTCGAGTCCCACAATGGGCTCTGCACTGCAGAGCCTGCTTGGGATTCTCTCTCTCTCTCTCTGCCTCTCCCCAACTTATATGTTCTCTCTCTCTCTCTCTCTCAAAAATAAATAAGTAAAACTTCTAAAAAATTAAATTAAAAATGAAAAGAAATGAGGAAAACTAAGAAATGAGGAAAATTATATTTCTAGAGTCTTTCATATCAATCCACGTATTTACCATTTGTGGAGCTCCTAATTTCTTCCTGTGGATTTGAGTCATTTTTGGTGTCATTTCCTTTCAGTCTAAATGAATTCCTTTAGTATATCTTAAAGGCAGCTATGCCAGTAACAAATTTTATGTCTTCATCTAGAAATGTCATTATGTTACTTTCCTTTGGAAAGGGTGGTTTTGCTAGATAGAGAGTATTTCATTCAGCCTACTGAACATGCCGTTCCACAGTCTTCTGGCCCCCACTGTCTCAGATGAGAAGTCAGCCAACACTTGTATTGATGCTCCCTACATGTGATGAGTCATTTTTTTTTCTTGCACCTTTCAGCTTTTTCTCTTTGTCTTTCAACAGTTAGCCTATGATGTGTCTAGGTATGGATCTCTTTATGTTAATCTTACTCGAGGTTTACTACATTGTTGCATGTATAGATTCATGTTTTCATCAGATATGGAAAACTTTTGACCATCATTTCTTTTAAAAAGACTTTCTTTTTTTCTCTTTCTCCTCTCCATTTCTTCTTTGGACACAACTATTAGACATACATTGGTATTCTTGATGTTGCTCCACAGGTCTCTGAGCACTGTTTCTTTTACTTCCATTTTTTTTTCAATCCTCAGATTGGGTAATTTCTATTTATTTTATTCAAGCTCATGGGTTCTTTCTTCTGCTATCTAGAATCTGCTGCTAAATCCCTCTGCTGACAGCGTGGAGGCAAACAGCGCAGAGCCTGCTTGGGATTCTCTCTTCCTCTCTCTTTGCCCCTGCCCCACTCATTCCCCCCCTCTCCTCCCCCCAAATGAATAAAATAAACATTTTAAAAATAAGTGGAATCGTACCAAATTTATCCTTTTATGGCTGGCTCTATTTTTTAAAACCTGTTTGCAGCCTGTGTCAGAATCTTTTCTTTATAAGGTTGAATAATACTCCATTGTACGTGTGTACCACATTTTGTTTATCCATTAATCCATCAATGAACATTCAGATTGCTTCTACCTTTGGGTTATTATGAATAGATATTTTTGGAAATGTGTGTACACATGTCAGTTCATATCCTTTCTTTCAGTTATTTTGAGTATATACCCAGAAACGAAAATACTGAATCATATAGTAATTCAATGTTTAATATTTTTAGGAACTGCCATATTGTTTTCCACAGCAGCTGCACCTTCAGACATCCCCATCAGCAATGCACAATATTTCCAATTTCTCCACATCCTCACTAACTAGTAATTATTTTCAGGAGAATTTTTTGTGTTTTTTTTCCTTCTATACTAGCTATCTTAATAGGTATGAAGTGATATCCCAATCTCATTGTGCTTTTTATTTGCATTTCCTTAATGATAAGTGATGGTGAGCATCTTTTCATGGACTCATTAGCCATTTGTATATCTTTTCTGGAGATATGTTTATTCAAGTTTTTTGATCATTTTTTAATTCAGTTATTTGGGGTTTTTTGTTGTTGTTGTTGAATTGTAGGAGTTCTTTATATATTCTGGATAGTAATGATCAGAAATATGATTTGCAAATATTTTCTCCTATTCCATAAGTTGCCTTTTCTATCTGTTGGTAGTATCCTTTGATGTACTAAGGCTTTTAATTTTGATGAAGTCCAAGATTCTATTTTCTCTTTTGTTGCCTATGTTTCAGTGTCATATTTAAGAAATCATTGCTAAATCCAGTGTAATTAAGATTCTTCTTTATATTTTCTCTAAATAATTAAATTTTTTTTTCATGTTTATTATTGAAAGACAGAGAGAGAGAGACAGAGCGTGAGCAGGGGAGGGGCAGAGAGAGAGGAGACACAGAATCGGAAGCAGGCTCCAGGCTGTCAGCACAGATCCTGTTGTGGGGCTCGAACTCACAAACTGCGAGATCATGGCCTAAGCCAAAGTCGGCCACTTAACCTACTGAGCCACCCAGGCGCTCCTCTCTAAATAATTTTATAGTTTTCACCCTTACATTTAGATCTTAAATCCATTTTGAGTTATTTTTTGTAGATGATGTAATAAGGTAAGGATCCAACTTCATTCTTTAGCATGTGGATATCCAGTTTTTCCAACACAACTTGTTGAAAATATGGTCCTTTCCCCACTGAATAATCTTTGAATCCTTGTCAAAAATCATTTGATCATATATGCAAGGGTTTATTTCTGGGCTCTCCATTCTGCTCCATTGATCTATATGTCTGTCTTTATGCCAGCACCACACTGCTTTGGTTTGTTTGTTTTTGTGTTGATTTTTTAAAGTTTTAATTTCATTCTGGTTCGTTAACATACAGTGTAATATTTGTATCAGGTGTACAATATAGTGATTCAACACTTCCATAAGCACCACTCTATTTTGGTTACTCTAGCTTTGTACTAAGTTTTGAAACCAAGAAGTATAAGACCTTCAGTTTGTTTTTCTTTCTCAAGAATGTTTTAACTATGGGATCCCCTGAGATTTCATATGAATTTTAAGATGGATTTTCTATTTCCACACAAAAAATGTTTTTGAGATTTAGATAGGGATTGCATTGAACCTACAGATTGCTTTGAGTAGTTATGGTATTCAAATCCAGAATATCCTTTCATCCTTTTTTATTTTTTTTTTAACAATTTCTATCTCTAGGTGGAGCTCCTGGGTGGCTCAGTTGGTTAAGCATCCAACTTCAGCTCAGGGCATGATCTTGCAGTTCATGAGTTTGAGCCCCACATCAGGCTCTCTTCTGTCAGCGCAGAGCCCGCTTTGATCCTCTGTCTCCCTCTCTTTCCTCTCTCTGCTTCTCTCTCTCTCTCTCAAAAAATTTTTTTTGGAAAAAAAGAATCCCTAGAAGTGTCTGAGTGGCTCAGTCAGTTGAGCATCCAACTCTTGATTTTGGTTCAGGTCATTATCTCACAGTTGTGAGATTGAGACCCACGTTGGGTGCTGCATTGAGTGTGGAGCCTGCTTGGGATTCTCTCTCGCCCTCTCTCTCTGCCCCACTCCCACTCATGTGCACTCTCCCTCACACAATAAATAAACATAAAAAAAAAGAATCTCTATTTGTTGATTCACTAGTGTTACACTTTCTTTTAATTCTTTAAACATAATTTCCTTTAGTTCTTTGAACATAATTATAATAGCCTCCTTGAAGTCTTTGCTAAATTCTATCTGTGGTCACTGAGGGTTAATTTATATTGATTGCTTTTTTTCTCTTGAGTATTGGTCACACATTCCCATTTCTTTGTGACTTATAATTTGTTATTGTTGTTGAAATTGGGCATTAATTTTTTTAATGTTTATTTATTTTTGAGAGAGAAAGAGAGAGAGCAAGCAGGAGAGGAGCAGAGAGAGAGGGAGACACAGAATCCAAAGCAGCCTCCAGGGCTCCAAGCCTAACGAGGGGCTCAAACTCATAGACCAGTAGATCATGACCTGAACTAAAATCAGGCGCTTAACCAACATAGCCACCCAGTACCCCCCAAAATTGGGGCATTTTAGATAATATCTTGTATCAGCTCTGGATTCTAATTCCCCCCACCACAGGTTGCTATTATTGATATTTTGTTTGTTTTTTGTTTCCTTGCTTAATACCTTGTCTGGGCTAAACCCATTAAATCTGTCTCTCATCCAGTATATAGCACTGATGTTTCTGTTCTGTTTTGTTACTTTTTATTCTTACTTTTATTTCTGGCTTCCTAAATGTTGCCTCATGTCTGTGTAATTTACTGGTTAGCCACTGATCAGCCAGGATGTGCTCAACCGCTTCAAGCCAGTAGTCTTCTGCCCTCTACCGATGGATCTGTGTTCAGGTAGGGGAGTGAATTCAAAGTTTAGCTCATTTTTAAGTCTTATCCAGCTTTTACTTTCTGTTGGGCCCTTTTGTATCTCCTCTGCATATATACATAACCTCAGAGTTGGTCAACAGTTTGTTGTTAACTTGGGCCGTCTCTGATCTTCTCTGCATGCACGCAGCCTCAATCTAGAACATTCTTGCCCCAACCAAGACCACAGCCTTCAGCTAGCCGAGCCAATGGCCCTCCTCACTTGCCCGCCTCTGAGATGGTCATTTTCACCAACAACACTGCTCGATGTGGCAATTGTCCACTGCTCTAAATTGAGTGAGGGCCCAGTGACCACAGCAGAGATGTCTCTGGTCCTGATAGCCCCCAAATTTTGAAATTCTGTGTCAAATAAACAGAGGAGGAGAGTGATGGAGCAGCCTCAGGCTAGAACACCACAGATCCCCACTATTTTTGCTGAAGTTTAGCAATTTTTCAAGCATAAATGCTTTGCAGATTGTTGTGTGATTTTGTTTGGTTTCTGGGGAACTGAAATGGTTGTTTCAATTTTTCTTTTTGTCAACTATTGATTTTGTCACTAGTTTTTGTTTGGGTTTTTTTTTTTTTTTTTGAGTAAATGATATGCTGATCTTTCCACTTGGCATACCTGGAAGTCCTGCTTCTAGTTTTCTTAGTTTAAATGTTTAGTATTTTAGGGAGAAACGATATACAAATACCACCTGTACAACATACTGTATGTTCGTGCCTTTCCTTCAAAACATAGGCAATATACAAAAAGGGAGTTTAAGAGGAAAAGGAAAAGAAAGAGCCTTTTCTACTCACAGAACTTATAACTGAATACACCTATGTCATGTGTTAGCAATAGAGAATTATATCAAATAATATCCTGTAACAGTTACCTAAACTATTAGACATGCTTTAAACTCCCTCATCCACACTTCTAGACAGCATTCTTGTTCACATTACAAAGGGCCAAGGTGCCTTATGGAGAGGTAAGAATTTGAGCTGTCTGCTTTGCAGAAGTTGAACCAAATAATGGAAACAACTGACCTCCTTTGTTTGTTTGAATAACAAAACAATTTTTGATAGAAACTCCTAAAAAGCACCAAAGATATCTGGGTTATCAATATGAGAAACATGTTGATCACTAGGTGCAGAGTTGCCCGATGGCTGGCCCACTAATCCCACTAATCCCACTAATGCAAGCAGATAGCAGACCAGAATCATGTATTGTCCAGTGGTAGATCTAAAAATACTGTACATCTGAAGTAAAGATGAGTAGAAATAATATTATGAAATGTCTACAGCAACTTTGATGTGGTATGAAAATAGCTATGGTTTCAAGAAACAGATTTAACTACAGAGAACAAATGATAGTTACCAGAGGGAAGGGAGATGGGCGTATGGGTTAAACAGGTGACGGGGGGCCACCTGGGCGGCTCACTCCGGCTTGGGCTCAGGTCATGATCTCATGGTTCGTGGGTTCGAGCCCCGTGACGGGCTCTGTGCTGACAGCTCAGAGCCTGGAGCCTGCTTCAGATTCTGTATCTCCCTCTCTCTGTCTCTGACCCTCCCTTGCTTGCACTGTCTCTCTCTGTCTCTCAAAGAAAAAAAAAAAAAGCAGGTAATGGGGATTAAGGAGTGCACTTGTTGCGATGAGCACTGGGTGATGTATGGAATCATCGAATCACTATATTGTACACCTGAAACTAATATTACACTCTATGTAAGCTAACTGGAATTTAAATAAAAACTTTTAAAAAATAAAAACAAAAGAAAATAGCTATGGCTTCTATTGGTGATAAAGTCCTGGATAATTACTGGGGTTTGCTGCCTACTATATTAGTTTACCTACTGCTGCATAACAAATTTCCCCCAAATTTAGTAGCTTAAAACAACACTGATTATTTTAAACTGTTTCTAGGGGTTAGGAATCTGAATTTAACCTGAAAAACATTAAACACTATAATCTTAGGAGTGTTACAAAGAAAAAGGGGGAATCTCAGAGCAGCTTAGCTCAGGGGTATGTCTTTGGGTCCCTCATGAAGTTGAAGTCAAGCAGTTGGCCAGGACTACAGCCATCTAAGGACTTGGGGTGCCTGGGTGGCTCAGTCAGTTGTCTGGCTTCAGCTCAGGTCATAATCTTGTGCTCCGTGAGTTCAAGCTGTGCTGGCTGACAGCTCAGAGCCTGGAGCCTGCTTCAGATTCTGTGTCTCCCTCTATCTGCCCCTCCCCTGCTTTCATTCGGTCTCTCTCTCTGTCTCTCTCTCTCTCTCTGTCTCTCTGTCTCTCTCTCTCTCTCTTATTCTCAAAAACAAATAAACACTAAAGTTTGACTGGGCTGGAAGATCCACTTCCAAGTTCACTTATGTAGCTATTGGCGGGAGCCTCACTTCCTTGATGAACTCTATTTAATTCTGGGTGGGAATTTGTCCAGCTGAAAAAAAAAATGATAAAACTAGCCTCCCTTGCTGCTAGGTATGACTATATACTATGTTTTCACCGATGATGTGTAACTACAAGTTGTTGGGTGGAACTTCTAGGAAGTCTTAAAACTTCCCAGATGGTTGCTGACTTGGACTATCAGGCAACCACTAAGGAGTGTGAAGAAAAAAGAAAGAGCCTTATTCCTTAATAACAATAGAGCCTTGGGACACCTGGGTGGCTTAGTCAGTTAAGCATCCGAATCTTGGTTTCGGCTCAGGTCATGATCTCATGGTTTGTGAGTTTGAGCCCCACATCAGGCTACATGCTGGTGGTGTGGAACCTGCTTAGGATTCTCTCTTTCCCTCCCTCTCTTTCTCAAAACAAATAAATTTACCAAAAAAAATCTTAAAAAACAATAGAGCCTTCCTTTAGCTTCCTTTATGTGGGTGGAAAATGGCTTGTTTGGGGCCCTGTATTAGCCTAACTTAATTCTGATATGCATATGTAATCTCATTTCACCCTCACAAAAACCCTGGGAGGAAATATTTTTATTATCTTCATTTATGGAAAGGAAATCAGAAGACAGATTAGTTGACTTGCCCAAGCTCATATGCATAGTAAAGGCTGTAGAGCTGGAATTCAAACCTAGGTGTGTCTGACTCCTTAGCTAGTGCTCATGACCTCCAGGCCACATGGTTGTTTTGCAACATGGGCAATCTAAGTCCTCTGCAATAGCAATAATGGCAATAATAGTAATACTTAACACCTGAGCTCTTGGCATTATGCTACTGGCTGCGTACTTATAATTTCATTTAATCTTCACAACAACCCCTATGAGGTAGATATTATTATCCCCATTTTACAGTTGAGGAAACTGAGAGTTGGAAATTTTAAGTCATTTGCCCATGACTCAACCAGAAATCTAGATGGCCAAAACATGATCTCATGTGTATTTTAGAAAGCTACCTTGGGGTAAGGAGTGGAAAATGGATTGGAGAGGGAAAGAGAAAGACCAAAGACTTCTCTAGAAAGCTATCAAAAGATTTTGATGCCTCTTCCAGGTACCAACTTCTAAGATGCATGGTATGTATGCTCTGAGGAAGCTCCTTGGAAGAAGCAATCAGTAAGAGGGTAGGGCTAAAGCCATGTCTGTCTCTCTGTTCCCTGAGCTGTATTTTTTTTAAAGTAATCTCTATGCCCAACATGGGGCTCAATCTCACAACCCCAAGATCAAGAGTTGCACGCTCTAATCAACTGAGTCAGCCAGGGGCCCCTCCCTGAGCTTATTTAGAGAGTTCCTTCCATTCTCTCTTGTCTCTCACTTCCCTTAGTTTCTGGAATATCCAGTCTCACCCAGAGTTTGTGAGGGGAGAAAATGGATGGAAGAGAAGAGGCGATAAACCTATTTGCTTCAGGATGTTATGAACTTAAGAGAGAGCCCTCGGTGGGTGGGGGGAAAAGCGGGAGGGAAGGGAACCAACGATCAGCCGTCCAGCCTGTTGCTCATCACCCAGTAGAGACCTCTGAGGAGCCATCCACATTCTATAACCAGAACAGTCCAAGTGGGAAGTGCCCTCTTACCTGTTAGAAGAGGTAGGGGTCACTGGCTAAAGGTCATAGAGTCAATTTAAAAAGTAGACTTGAAACTCAGACTCAAACCCATCACATTTGCTACCCAGACAAGTAATGGATCCTGATGCTAATTCAAATCAAAAGAAAATGATGTGGAAGGATATAGGCTACCTCACAGAATTGAGGCAAGGCAAACAAGGCTGTGTCAGCTTTCTGACTCAGCAATAGAAATGGGTTCTGGGCACATTACTTAGAGAAGGAATATATGGACAGGATTGAAAGGCTGTATCAGAAGAAGCTTGGCAGCCATGCAGCCAGGCAGGAATAATACCCCAAACTGGTACTACAGAACCAGTCTGGTGAAATCCCTGCTGCCCCTAGCACCTGGGCACACTCCAAAGTTTGCGTGGCAAATGCCCTTGACCATGGATAGTGCTGAGCCCCACTGCCACAACTGTTTCTAGAAACTGGACTCATAAGCCACCATCTTCACAGAGCCATGATTCGGCCGATCCCAGCTTCTTTGCAATAATCGTGCCTCGGATAAACCTCATTGGCTATGATACGGCCACTGCGCAAAGCTTAGTCCCAGATTTTTTGGATCACATTTCCCATTCACAGCTTGAATGTGTCCAATGAATGGATCCTTTCATGTGTGCAGCTCTAGCTGCAAGGGATTCTGGGAAAGTAAGTATCTGGCATTTTCAGCTTCCTTGTGAAGAGGTGGGCTTTGCTTCATGAGGAAGGGAACTAGTTAAAAATAAAGTAGTTCAGGAGTTAGATGGTCACAGAGAAGGACAAATGTAGGTGGAACAATTGCAGGAAAAGGATAAGAGCCGAAGATTTTTGTAGCAGCATCTTAATATAGTGCCTGGGGCGCCTGGGGGCCCAGTCAGTTAAGTGTCAGACTTCAGCTCAGGTCATGATCTCGCGTCTGTGAGTTACAGCCCCGCGTCGGGCTCTGTGCTGCCAGCTCAGAGCCTGGAGCCTATCTTTGAATTGTGTCTCCCTCTCTCTCTGTTCCTCTCCCACTCGTGTTCTGTCTCTGTCTCTCAAAAATAAATAAATGATAAAAAATTTTTAAATAAAATAGTGCTTAATTCATTCCTACTATTGCAGCTGGAGATTGAGAGAAAGAATGGAAGAATAGGGGTCCATAAAGATATACTCTCAAAAATGAATGGTTCTTATTAATATATTATTTAATAACACTATTTTAACTTAATATACTATAAGAATATACACGTAAGAACAGTACATTTATATATTGATATGCATAAATTTCTTTTCAATTAACATACAATGTTATACTCGGTGCTCATCATGATAAGCATACTTTTAATCCCCTTTACCTATCTCACCAACCCCCCATCCACCTCCCCTCTAGTAATCATCAGTTTGTTCTCTGTAGTTAAGGGTCCATTTTTTGGTTGGTCTCTTTTCTTTGTTCTTTTTGTTTCTTAAATTACACAGGTGAATGAAATTATATATTTGTCTTTCTCTGACTTATTTCACTTAGTATTATGCTCTCTAGATCCACCCATGTTGTTGCAAATGCAAGATTTGAGCCCTTTTAATGACTGATTAGTATTCTATACCACATATATTCATATATATATATATATGCATAATTATGTATATGTATAATGCTGCAATAAACATTGGAGTACATATATCTTTTTGAATTAGTGTTTTCATATTCTCTGGGTAAATACCCAGATTAGATCATATGGTAATTCTATTTTTAACTTAAGGAACTCCATACTCCACAGTGAATGTACTAGTTTGCATTCCCACCATGAGGGTTCCTTTTTCTCTACATCCTCACCAGCACTTGTTTCTTGTTTTTAATTTTAGCCATTCTGACAGGTGTGAGGTGATATCTCACTGTGGTTTTGATTTGCATTTCCCTGATGGTGAGTGATGTTGAGCATCTTTTCACATGTCTGTTGGCCATCTGTGTCTCTTCTTTGGAGAAATATCTGTTCATGTCTTCTGCCCATTTTTAAATTGGATTACTTGTGGGGGGTTTTGGTGTTGAGTTGCATATGTTCTTTTTATATTTTGGATACTAACCCAAGATATTTGCAATATCTTCTATCATTCAGTAGGTTGTCTTCTAGTTTTGTTGACTGTTTCCTTGCTTTGCAGAAGCTTTTTGTTTTGATGCAGTCCCAATAGTTTATTTTTGCTTTTGTTTTCCTTGCCCCAGAAGATACATCTAGAAAAATGTTACTATGGATTTTTTATGGTGTCAGGTCTCACATTTAGGTCCTTAATCCATTTGAGTGTATTTTTGTGTATAGTGTAAGAAAGTGGTCCAGTTTTCCCAGCACCATTTGTTGAAGAGACTTTTTCCCACTGCATATTCCTACCCTTTTGTGGGAGATTAATTGATCACATAATTCTGGGTTTATTTCTGGGATTTCTATTCTGTCCCATTGATCTATGCTTCTATTTTCATGCCAGTACCATACGGCTTTGATTACTACAGCTTTGTAGTATAACTTGAAATCTGAGATCATAGTACCTCCAGTTTTGCTTCTCTTTTTCTTTTTCTTTTCTTTTTTGTTTTATGTTTACTTATTTGTGAGAGAGAGAGAGTTGGAGCATGAGTGGGAGAAGTGCAGAGAAAGAGGGAGACACAGAATCCAAAGCAGGCTCCAGGCTCCAAGCTGTCAACATAGAGCCTGACATGAGGCTTGAACTCATGAGCCATGAGATCATGACCTGAGCCGAGGTCAGAGGCTTAACTGACTGAGGCGCCCCTTGCTCTTCTCTTTCAAGATTGCTATGGCTATTTGGGGTCTTTTGTGGTCCTATTCAAATTTTAGGATTGTTTGTTCTTAAATTAATTTCTATGTCATAAATTATAGACTTGTTAAATTATTAAATAAATTTATTGTATATATCATAGTATTAAATACTAATTATTGTGTAAATTAAAAATATGTATTTACGAAGAGCATCCAAGATTATTTCCATAAAGGAGAGTGCTCGTGGGGCAAAGCCCATCATTTTATTTTGGGATGAGGACAACCATGCTTGGCTGTAGAACTGTTCCTGCCTTTAAATATTAATTCCACACATCAGTACTCTCAACTCTAGCTCTTTCCTTCAGATCCAATTCCTTGACTCTGCAGATACCTGCTCCAGGCTCTGAACTCATCTACTTTCTACATACCACCTCCCTGCTTTCTTCATTTTCTACTCTAACCAGTCTTGAATCCAAGGTCATCCCCTCTCCATGACAGCCTCTTATCAAAATCCCAACCCTGAATCCATGCAGCTCCATTTTCTCCAGACAGAGGGAGCTGAGCCATGCCAGGCTAAACCCGCACAAATGTACCTACTGGTGCCACAAGACATCCATGCATGCACCTTGTCTACACACAGCCCGGCAGCCATTTCAAACCTTCTCCATCTTCTTTCAACGTCCAATCCCAACACTTCTCCCTTCCTTCAACCTAGTCAGAGAAGATCCTTTTCAACTTCATGGAATAAATCAAAACCATCATTAGAAAAAGCCCTCAACTATCTCTACCATATTTTCAGACTTTTCTCTCCAACTGCATCCTTTTCTTTCTCCCATTGAAATATTTCTTGCTCACTTCCTAACACAGAGCAAATGGTTGTTTTGCCCCCATCATGTCACTAAAACTACTCTTCCAATGACTTCGTAGTTGCTAAACCCATTGGTATTTTCAGTTCTTATCTTACTTGACCAAACCATTAGCCCTGTTAACCACTCCCTAATTCCTGAAATGTTGTCTTGCTGTACTAGTCAGTGTTCCCTAGAGTAATAGAACCAACAATAGGATATAGGCAGGTAGGTAGGCATGCAGATAGAGAAATAGACTGATTGGCTGATTGAGTATAAGGAAATAGCTCATGTGATTATGGAAACTGACAAATCCCAAGATCTGCTGTCAGGAAGCTGTAGACTGAGGAGAGCGGAGGGTGTAATACCAGTGTGGTGGCCTATAGGCTAGAAACCTGGGAAGGGCTGCTGTTTCAGTCTGAGTTGAAAGGCAGGAAAACAAAACCCATGTCCCAGCCTAAGGAAGTCCAGCAGGATCAGCCTTTTGTTTTATTCAGGCCTGATTTGATGGGGACTCCCACATTGGACAGGGCAATCTGCTTTACGCAGTGCATTGATTCAAATGTTAACTTCATTCAGATGCACTCTCAGACACCCGGAATAGTGTTTGACCAAATGTCTGGTACCTAGTGGCCCAATGAAGTTGACAAATATTATTAACCATCACATTTGCCCTCTGAGATATAACACCATTTACGTCTACTTTTTGCCTACCACCCTTTCTTGGTCTCTGTAGGTAATTCCCTTTGTATGTCAGTGGTCTTCAGTGTTCTGTCTGGGGTATTTTTCTCTCAGCCTACTCTCCCGGGGGGATTTTATTCTCCCTTATGAGCCCAGTGGCCATCTGTATACATTTGTATTGCTAGCCCAGGTCTCACCTCTGAGTCCTCAGCTCTATGTCGAGAAGCCTCAAAGTCCTTGTGAGTCACATCATGTTGTCCATCCCAGAACAACTTGTCCTGATGTGGGTAGCAATTTCATAAGATCATTTTATAGGGCATTTATTTTTGTCACAAGTGCCAACCACAATGCTTACTTGAGGACACTTCACACATGGATTTTTCTACAACTGTGTGAAAGGTCTTGCATCAACAGCTCTTTTGCTCCAGCACTTATGGTCTCCCAGTTTGCAAATATTTATCTTGACAGCCAATTTAGTGGATGTTGGAATGGATGTAGGTCTGATATCATGTGGTATGCTTATTGCCTTCGGGTTATCATGATAAATTCTCAAATCCGCCTGAAGTCCTAAAAGCCGCTCTCTAGGACTACTTTAATTACGTCCAACCATTGCTCTGGAAGATAATGTCCAGAAGAGTATATGGTGGAAAAATTTGAATGTGTGTGGTCCATGGAGGGGAGTATATAATTAGCATGTGTAGTCACTCCATGCAATTTTCTTCTTGACATTTTCAAACTCAACAATTCCAAAACAGAAATTCATGCTTGACTAATAACGTCTCCCAAATATTTTCCTCTTCCTGAGTTATTTCAGTGAATACTCTCCCTGACATCATTGTCCAAGGCAGAAACTCAAGTCAGCACGCCACGATTCCTCATCCCCACATTCAACCAATCAGAAGTCTTGCTCAATACATCTGCTAAATATCTGTAAAGTCTTCCACTTCTCCCCACCCACACTGCCAATGCCTTACTTAATTCAAGCCATCTAACCTCCTGCATGGGTTACTGGAATTGCTTACATGGCCTCTCTGAATACCCTCTGTCTTCCCCACTCTACCCTACTCTCCACATGGCAACCAAAGCAGAGGAAAATGCCACTCCCCCCACTTATTGCTCACCTCCAATGATTGCTCACTGTTCTTAGGATAAGGCCCTAACTCCATAATAGGGGCTGAACACTTCAGCCACATTTTCTCCACTTCCACTAATTTGTGTGCCCTTGAGCAAGTGAGTTAACCTCTCATTGTCTCCATCTTCTCATCTATAAAATGGAATCATGACAGGTTTGTTAAAGAGTTAATTCCCCTAAAGTGCTAGTCATAATTTTCAACAAATGTTGAGATATTATTAGCAAATATTATTACTTTCTTTAGGAACTCTACAATCCAGCCATACAGAATGCCTTTTACTTCTTCAAGGAGGCCATGCTCTCTCACCTTCCTGGCTTCCCACTCTTCTCCACATAGAATACTTCCTTCCTCACCCCAACCCCCAGCCCTATCCTCTCCTCATCCTTAACCTGATGATCCCTAGTTGTCCTACAGGTCTTAGCTTAGATATCTAATGTTCCAGGGAGCCTTCTATGTCCCTTAGTTTGAGCTGGGTGCCCCCTTTCTGTGCTCTCTTACTCTGTTCTATAGGACAAGTTCCATAAGGTCAGAGATTGACTCTTTCTTTTTCAGTGGTAACACTAGAATCTAGCACAGTGCCTGGCATGTAGTAGGTATTCAGTAAATATTTGTGGAACAAATTAATGAATGCTGAAAACTACCCCAGGGATTCAGAAGCTAACTTCTTAGAAGGTGTTGGATAACTCCAGAAGGCCAGGGTGAGATAAACAATCTGGCCCCTTTATATTTAGGCAACTGAAGGGGAGGTAATACTCTGTTTTCCATTCCCCACATTGCAGGACCTGCTGCAGAAGGGTAAGGGGTTTCCTCGAATGGAAATGGAAGATAGCCACAGCTGCTCTGTGAGGGCTGCACGCTTGGAGACAAATCTCATGACTAGAGACATTCATTGGGAAATCAGCCCTGCTAACAAGGTCAGTGAGTCGTATCTGGTGGCCTCTGAGTCAAGGGCACTGCCATCTCCAAAGTCACACCATGCCTGGGAAGGATTCTTCCAAAAATCATTAGGATGCTACCTAGGACAACCTGGGTCCATGCTGGAAGAAATTAGAGCTGGCTTATAATCCCAAGAGGGAGGACTAATGCCCAGATTCACGTAGCTCGGGATAAAATGCAGTTCACACCATCCAGCACCAAGGCTTCAGCCCTGGAGAGATGCCCCGCACCCCAGCCTCGGTGCCTGTCCCCACTCACTGTCAAGTACTCCGGTATGAAGGCAGCTTAAATAAGCATGATGGGGCACACTGACTGACAGCCCTGCTGAGGACCGAGGCTCTGCTGCTGTTGACTGCCTGTCCTGCACCAAATATCCACCTGCATTCATGGCTATGAGAATGCAGGTCATTGAAGAGGTGGGGAGCCTGTCTTCTCCCTGGGGCACCGGGATTAGGCCTGGGCCCCAGTGGTTATGGGACTGATGGTCAGCAGCTATTTTGTTGAGAAACTACAGCTTCTTAAAGTGTCAGTGATTCCAAAGATGACCAAGTGTGGCCTAGGGTTGTGGGGAGGGCCGTTCTGCCTCTGCACACACACCACCACCATCCTGGAGCAATTCCAGAGCACCAGGAAAGAGGTAGCACCCTTGGCCTGCCCAGTGCTTTTTCACCAAAAACTGGTAAGACCTGGAGTGAGGCGGCCTTCAGAATCAACCATGTTGGGAGATGCCAGTGATGTTCTGGTAAATGTTTTAACTGGCTACCCCAGCAGGGGCAGAGGGCTCTGATTTGTGGCATTTTGCCAATTTCCATGGTCTAAATAATCCCACCTTGACTGATTTCAAACTACCAAACATGACCTCACTGAATGTAGAATTAGGAAGAGATACACACAATCAGCTCCTGAGAGCCAGGGCAGCACAGGGAGAGGGCTGGGCAAGGAGGTGAGGGACCGAGACAAGCCACAAGGTCAGGAGAGTCCTCACAGCTAGGCATAAACTCACAAAGGCACATGTCCTGAAAATCTGCCCACTACCACCCACCAACCGGGTTAAGTTTGGTGTCGATGCTCACTTCCAAAACATTTGGCTGTTCCTATGTGGGCTGAAGTAGTGTCACTATGTGGGCTCAGTGGTCACCCAGGAGACTGCCTGCATAGAATTGTGGTGGTCTTATGCAGTTCAGAGGGGGTTCTTCAGGGCCTGCCTTTCATGCTATGAAGGCCCAAACTTGCCTAGAGATGTCCTCGAAGTCCCCTCCAAAGAGCTGGTCCCCTGTATCCTAAGGGGAGGTAAATGGATGGAGGACACTCTGGCGACCAGGTCCTGAAGGTGTGAAATTCCAGGTTCCTATCTTGGAGTGGATCCAGTCCTGGCCTACAGGCTCTCTGTCTGAGGAATGTGAAGACACCTCCAACATACTAGCTCCACAGGCAGCGTTGCTAAACCCCTCCCATATGAATCTGACAAAACCTTTGTGGGAAGGTTTTGACATTTTGACCCCTCCTAGAACAAAATATAGGCTCACAGCAGCTTTTTTGCTTTTTTAGTGCCATACCCCAAACTCCTAGAGCTATGCCTATAAAAAATGGGCATTCAAGAACTATTACTGAATTTACTGAAAACATCCAGAATTCAAATGGTCACTCTATGACCAAGTTACACCAATTAAAGCATTCATGGAGCCCAGAGGGAAGTGGGTAACAGAGACAGTGGGTCTGGAAATTGGATCTGAGGTGGGGATCTGAGTTGGACTTTGGTAAAGCAACTGCAAACAGAAAATAATGCATGGAGATTGCATTAGTGAGCTCTGTAGTGGGTACATTGCTTGGGGATGCTGCAGACAAGGGGGCGCTCAGTCAGTTGAGCATCTGACTCTTGATTTCAGCTCAGGTCATGATTCCAGGGTCATGGGATCAAGCCCCAGGTTGGGCTC
Source organism: Suricata suricatta (assembly GCF_006229205.1). NCBI lineage: Eukaryota > Metazoa > Chordata > Mammalia > Carnivora > Herpestidae > Suricata > Suricata suricatta. The sequence continues at coordinate 34,788,048 of NC_043706.1, read as the reverse complement.
CACACTGAGCATGGATTCTGATTCATGCTCCCCCCCCCCCCCCCCCCCCGCCCTGGTCACTCTCCCCAACACACACTCTAAAAAAAAAATTTAAGCATGATAAAATCAATTGAACAAGACAGCTCATTATTTTTCATCAATACAAAGCCTATCTTCTCCCCAGAAGCCCCTATTCCTACTGCCCCAACTCTCATTTATCAAAAGAGCTAAAAGAATTGAGCAAGTGGGGAATTCAGAACAAGCCCTTGGCCTACTGTTCCCAGTGGCATCATTTTGCTCAAATCAGGCCCTGCACCTGTTAACAAGACTGCATCTCTTGGATTAGGGACAGTGATTACATGATTTTCTTAACTTTCTTAGGTTTTTAGGTCAGGAGCACGATGCAAGTTAGATGTTCCTTCTCTTAATTTGTGTCAAGAAGAGTTAACAGTAGGATTCTTTAGAGGCTTAGAACGTGTGGTTTCGAAGAACATACTTAGGGCACCCCTGAGTTTCTAGGTTACCCTCAGACATGAAGTGGGGAGATTCTTCCAAGTCAGGATGTTGAAAGCTAATGGGCAGCTGAGAGAACTGTCCATTCCAGACACTCTTGCAGCTCTGGTGACTGCTTGGATAGTTGTTCGGAAGGAAAAGATGGTAAGAGAGAAGGGCTGGAGAGAACGAGAGAATTTAGGGCTTTCTATAAAAACAAGAGCTTCCAATAGAGAAAGAGATGAGGAATATCCAGCTACCTGACCCACGAAGGGCAAAGTCCCCCGCCTGGGCCGTCGGATTGCTGAGATGAACCATGCCTCAAGGTAGAGTAAGCCCTTTCTAGGTTCACGCAATCAGACATATATGGGACACCTGCCACTCACTGCAAAGTGCTCCGCAGAGCTAGCTGGCTGCGTTCATCTGTGTAATAAAGCCAGAATCTGAAACAAACCCTTTGCCCAGTTTCTCAGAGCCCTGTTGTTGAGAACATGCCTTTAATTAGAGCCAGACTACACAGCAGTAGGGCTTAGCTATACTGTGGTTTGGTGCTGCAGGCAGAAAAGTTACCATGTATTTTTCTAGGCAAGCAAAATGTAGATGGTGTTTAATATCAGATATCTCTCCAGGGGAAGAACATACTGTAGCTCAGAGAAATAATGCAAAAGTTTGGGTTTTTGGTTTGTGTCTTTTAAAAATAGAACATTCCAGTTTTTGTTTCTGAGCAGTGCAATAAGTGGGATAATTATTTAGGCCTCACAATAGCACACTGAGGTATTTAAGGGATGAAGAAAGAGAGACTCAGAGAGACTGAGTAACTGGCTCAAGGTCACACAGTTGCAAATGGCAGGTCTGGGATTCAAACCCAGCTAGTCTGACTTTCAACTGTTAGGTTTTCTTTTTCTTAGGTCTGTAAGAGCTCACTTCCTTAACCTGTGTGGTACACGTAAGGAGAACACGGTGTGCTGAGGAGGGAGAGGCTGTAAGTCACTGTGTGTAGGCAGAGAGGGAACGGTCAGTCTTTGGCAGTGGCCTTCAGGGTCTTCCAGTCAAGATGTTCCTTCTTTGAGGATCTTTGCTCTAATGATAAGAGTGTTCATGGCAACACTGTTGTTGTTGTTGTTTTTAAATTTTTTTAAGACTAAAAAGTGGGACGCACTGATCCCTAACATGCCCAACGGCTCTTGGGAGTCCTGGGGCTCATATCTGTTACCACAGAACCTTGAAGGGTTGCCACCACACCACTGGGGGCAAGGAGGTACAAAAGTGTGAGAACCTCAAAATGAGACAATGTATTTGTAAATACCCCAACCAACCAACCAACCAACCAACCAACCATGCTACGGCAAGAGCCAGATAACTGTACAAACTACACAGTTCATGCTCTGTTTTCTAGCACCCAAGACAACTTATAAGGATCTCTGTGGCAATAAAACATATTTTATAGGAAATGAAGTTGATTTTCTTAAGCTCCCAAATGTAAATGTAAATGGCTATTCATTCAAAGTCATAGTTGCATTGTCTTTTTCTTGATTGGTTGGGAGACCAATTTTATCTGGGATATTCTGCCTTAGGTTTACTTTGGTGCTGTAGTGTTTTGTGGAGTTGAGAGCCTAATTGGTTTCATTCTTATTCCAGTGCAGACTGTAGGAACTTCAGAGAGATTCTTATGGAACCAGACTTACTGGTTCATGACTGATAAAATATTTAGGAAAATAGCTACAACCAAAAAATTATTTATTTATTTAACCATAAATAAATGTTTTAAAAAGAAACACTGACCCTCCTTGATTTAAAAAAATTTTTTTAATTATAAAAAAATGTTTATTTTTGACAGAGAGAGCGAGCACAAGCAGGGGAGGGACAGAGAGAAAGGGAGACAGAGGATCTGAAGGGGGCTCTGCACTGAGAGTAGAGAGCCTGATGATGGGGCTTGAACTCACTAACCAGGAGATCATGACCTGATCTTAATATGACTTTGAGAACTGTGTGAAAAAAGGAAATAAAAGGTTTACAGCAACCTAGATCAAAAACAGACTGGAAAAACAAATTATGGTATACACACACAATGGAACAACAGGCAACTATAACAAAGAAAGAGCAAGTAGCTCATGTTCTGATATGGAACTGTCACCAAGATAGATCCAAAAGAAGCAAGGTACAGAGAGGGTACAGTCTGTCATAATTTGTGCGAAAGAAGGGGAAAGACTATGCGTATTTTTGCTTGTATGGTCAGAGATGCATGGAAGGGCACCCAAAGAACTAGTAACACTGATTGCAGGGTGCAGGGAAGTGGTCACTGGGGAGCAAAGGTGACAGGCTTTTCACTTTAGGTCCCTTTGTGCCTTCTGCTTTTTAGGCATGTGACCATATTACCTATTAAAAAAATGTATATCTGCACTCTTCTAAAAGTGAAGTATGATGTGTGAGCTTAAAAAAATAGAATATACAAAAATCTGTACAGGCTAATGCAATCATGTAAACAGAACACATGTACAGGGGAAATCCAGTATTGCAAATCTACCATCCCTAAAATGTTGGTGAGTCAACAGTTAGCAATCCGTAATGAAGACACAGGGGTATAAATAAAGCACTACAAAGTATGGCTCTCCAGGTAGACAGTCAAAAGGGAGAGGAAAATACCTTTCCATCTGGAAGCAAATTGCTGAAGGACATAATGCGCAGTTTTAGAATCCTTCTAGAGAGGGCTCCTCGTTTGAAATGAGGAGCTTCAGCTTCCTGCATCCTCCCTCATTCTCCTCACTGGTAACCAAGGAGACCACAGATTTTCCTAAGCTTCTATATCCCAAACATCAAACTAGTTTTCTTTCTGTTTAAAAAGGAGAAGCAGTAAAAGAGAAATCACTTTTAATTAAAAATAAACAAACAAACAAACAAATAACACCACGTTCTCATAAAACCATTGCTCTTTTTTTCACACCGGGTAAAATAGATTTGGGAGGCACCTGGCTGGCTCAGTAGGTGGAACATGTGTGACTTGTGAACTCAGGGTGGTAAGTTTGAGCCTCATGTCGGGTGTGGGGTTTACTTAAAAAATTAATAATAATAATAATAATAATAAATAGAATTAAATAGTTTGGAAACCACTTCTAAATCCCAGCTGAAAGAAGGGAATCTACCCTGTCTCAAAACCAGGTAAGCAGTGACCCACCTCAGGAATAAAGAAAAACAACAGGCCCTTAAAAGTGCCCATCTGCGATGGTCATGATCCTGGGCTTGGCTTCTTATGCTGACATTCATTTGAGTCTATCATCTGATACCAGTCACTTTCTTGGTTGCAATTTATGAGCTGCCAGTGTTTACTTATGAGACTGTGTGGGAGCTGGAAGGGAAGAAGATAAATACACCAAAGCCCAGCTGCGCAACTGATAGGCTTTACATTTTATTTCCAGGAAATGACATCTTGTTTTCACAAAGAGGTATGCCATCTTCTCCAAGAGAAGCTGCCTTAGCTTTTGGGGCAGCCGTGGGGGTACACCCAACCTGCCCAAAACAAAGGTCTACAGAGGTGTTTCTGATGTACCAAAACAGTAACAACAATAAATTTAAAAAGCAGAACAGAAATACATAAGCCATTCAACACACAGTGAGGCTGAGTCTCTCGAGTCCCCTGAAGCAGTCAGTGCGGTGAGGACCAGTGGCCCTTCAGACAGTGGTGGCAGCAAGGCTGGCCAACGTGGAGGCTGGAGAGGACTTCCTAACCCAGTCTCTGTCCCATGTGGCTCCATCCCATGCTCTATCTCAGAGTGGCCGAAGCAAGACCCACCGCAGAGAATCCTCCAGACCATCCCAAGCCAAGCTCCCATTGCCTAGCAGTCCTTCCAATGTCCCTGGAGCATGGTCTTCAGGACAGTCTCTTTGCTTTGAAGAGAAAGAAAAGAGAATTAGAGGAGGAGCCTGCATCTCCCAGCCTGGCCTCCCTGCTGCCATGCTCTATCTCTTCCCCACACAGTAAACCAAGAAAACAGACGTCAGAGCCTGCTCCTCATTTGTCCCAGAGTAAGGATTCAAGTCCCACTCCTTCCAAAGGGCCCTGAGGTCCTACGCAATCTGCCTGCCCTGCCTCCTACTCCTCCCCCATCACACACTCCATTCCAGCCACACCAGCAGCCTCGCTGCCCCTCCACCTCCCCAAGTGCACTCCCCACGAGACACTCTTCCCCTTGTGGCAACAAGGCTGTTGCCTTCAGGGCTTTACTCCAGTGCTGCCTTCTTGGTGGCTTCAGGAAAGAGTATCCAATGGAGAAAAGACTGCCTCTTTAGCAGGTGGTGCTGGGAAAATTGGACAGCAACATGTAGAAGAATGAAACTAGACCACTTTCTTACACCATACACAAAAATAAGATCAAAATGGCT
>NC_043706.1:34762753-34783100 GCF_006229205.1 Suricata suricatta | reverse complement strand
CCTTGAGGGTGTCATGCTGAGTGAAGTAAGCCAGGCAGAGAAGGACAGAAACCATATGTTTGCACTCATAGGTCTAGCAGGAAAACAAGAGAGACCTAATGGAGAACCAGGGGGAACGGAGGAGGGAGAGAGAGTTGGGGAGAGAGAGGGATGCAGAACTTGAGAGACTATTGAATGCTGAGAATGAACTGAGGGTTGGCGGGGAGGGGGGAGGGGGGAAGAGAGGTGGTGGTGATGGTGGAGGGCACTTGAGGGGAAGAGCACTGGGTGTTGTATGGAAAACAATTTGACAATAAAATATTATGAAAAAAAAAAAAGAAAATACATAAGACAGTAAAAAAAAAAAAAAATGGCAATGCTCTTCCCATCACTCCCTGATTGCTTGTTTTGTTTTTCTCCATAGCACTAATCATATCGAATTTATTAGATTTTCAGTTCTTTCTATTTCTGGAACCTAGAGCAGGCTTGGCACAAAGCTGGCCCTCAATGAACATGTGTTGAAGGATGAGGAATTACACAGTACTAGGCAAGGAGAGGTGGGGAGGGAAGGGTGGGAGGGATAATTTATTGCTACTTACTGTTTCTACTTCCTCAATTTGGGAAAGCAGGGATCCTGGCCTAAGGACACAATAAAGCCACCAAGAAGACCCTCCCCTTCCCTGAGGGGAGGTCCTGCAGGCTTAGTAGGACTGAAAGGATTGTAAAAGTTAATTTTCTCCACTTTGGGCAGCCTGAGAGAGCTGAGAGAGCCAAGCAAGGCTCCTTCACCGAGTAGCTCACAGAAAAATACAGAAGCCACAAAGAAGAAATTCTCTCAAGCAAATTTCTTTGCCCACCCTCCATATTAAGCCCTTCTCTCTAGAAAACAGGATGTACCTTCCCATCCCATCTTACTTACTTAAGAACAAAACCTTAACATTTTATTTATTTTTCAGAGAAAGAGAGAAAGACAGAGTGTGAGTGGGGGAGAGGCCAAAAGAGGGAGGTTCCAGGCTCTGAGCTGTCAGCACAGAGATCAATGTGGGCTCGAACTCACGAACTGTGAGATCATGACCTGAGCCGAAGTCGGAGGCTTAACAAACTGAGCCACCCAGGCACCCTACCTTCCCACCTTTAAAGACTAACCCCCCACTCCCCATCCATGCTCTGCATTCTCTGCCCTGCCTTCCAAAGAATCTGGCCCTACCCACTATCCCAGCCTCCCAGCATCTCCTTCTTCACAGGCTCAGCAACTGAACACCACACAGCGCTCTCCTGTCTTTAAAACAAAACAAAACAAAAACTTCCTTCTCCAACTACAGCCTTGTCTTCATGCTGTCCCTATGGTCTTAGTTGTAGCCAAATTTCTTAGAAGACCTGGTCTATCTTACTTTTCTGTTTTCTCTAATCCCTAATCTCACACTCATTCTCCAATTCACTGCAAACTAGCTTCTGACCCCAACAATCCTCCAAACTTGTACTAAATAAAGTCGTCAATGTCCCATAGTCCTGCTGCATCCAAAGGGCATCCTTATGCCTGCTCACATTTAGCCCCAGCACTTGGCACTTAGTAGGAACTAAGAAGGAAAGGTACAGAAGAAAGGAAGCAAGGAAGAGATGTGTTTTTTAGGGTTGGTTCTAATTCAGGTTTCATAGGACAAAGGTAAAAGGGTCCAAACTCTCCAGAGTAGGAAAGCAGAAAGCAATTAAAGCAGAAGCCCTAGCTAAGAATAGGAGCATGTCTGGTCTTACTAGATTTTTTTTTCTTAATGTTTATTATTTTTGAGAGAAAGAGTGTGAGGAAGGGGCAGAGAGGAGGGGGGCAGAGAATTGGAAGCAGGCTCTGTCTGTGCTGACAGCAGACAGTCTGATGTGGGGCTTGAACTCAAGAATCATGAGATCATGACTTGAGTTGAAGTCGCACACTTAACTGGCTGAGCCACCCAGGCACCCCTGGTCTTACTAGGTTTCTTAAGAACGCAGGAGTAGGCAATTGGGCAGCATATATATCCAGCTGGTGCAGAGAAGCCTCAATGGTGATATACCTGAGTCCATGATATTCTATGGAGGAAGGAGGAAGAGGCATATTCAGTGACCCCAGTCACTCTCCAAGATCAGTTCAAGGAAATCTAAACATGCTCTGTGTTTGGGGCTTCTGGGTAGCTCAGTCAGTTGGGTGTCTGACTCTTGATCTCAGCTCAGGTCTTGATCAGAGGGTCATGAGTTCAAAGCCTCATGTTGGGCTCTGTGCTAAGTATGAAGTCTACTTAAAAACCAACCAATCAACCAACCAACCAACACGTTCTGTGTTCATCTACAGTTAAGTGTAGGAACCAAGAAACACTAAAGGAAAATCTGTTTTGGTTAATGACATTACTCTGTATTTACATAGGTGGTCTTCTCTAATAAGAAGTTCCTGAAAGTATGTCTATAAAGCAAATCATAAAGTTACATGTTCATGGGGAGGGAAGATCCATTTTTTTTAGAAAACCAAAATAACTCTATTTTATCATTAAGAAGACAAAAAAGGCCAGGAGCAACTTCTGCTGAGGAAAACAGCCTGGATGATCTAAAGTTCCTCCTGCTACCCATCCTAGAGATGGCCAAAGCTGCTCAATACTTAACTTCTTTCAAAGCTCTAGTGTGTGTTCATGTTCTTTCTCCTTTTCCCCAGGGGCACAGGCCTTGGCCAGGAAGCATGGTGGGGGCTCACCAGAGCTCCTGACTCAGTGGGCAGGTAGTCAAGGTCAGCCCTGGATCTCTTCACTCTGGTATGGCATGGTTCCCTCAAGACCCAGTCATTTATACATTTAGGGTAGAGTGAAGGATCTTTAATCACAACCAGGAAGGTCACTCTCCTAAGCTTTCTCAAGGTGCCTACAGTAAGGTGCTTTCGGTAAAGGGGAGAAGACACTCCACCACTGAGTACTAAAGTCAGCAACAGGTTTTTGACCTCTAGATGGAAAGACTCTAAAAGACTACAGAGTCAGCAAAAAAATCTGAGGTTCTAGAACTTCGTGGGCTGCTATTCCACATATTCCAATCAATCCCACAGCCGACTTCTGCTAAGATCACAGTCCCTCCCCCTACCGGGTGGGCAGTTCCTGTGCTGTCCTTGTTGTTTCCAACTATGCATTCTGAGATGCCAGTAAGGGTGATGGGGGAGACACCCATCAAGAGACAAGGAAAGGAAGGACAACTGACAAAAGAAAGGAAGGAAAGGAAAAATAAGGGGCAAAAATGGGGGCAGTGATGGGAGAAATAAGAAAAAAAGCTTCTAGTAATAATTTTAATTTTGTATCCCATGACAATTTTGTAAGGTGAAAAATTTTAAGTCAAAAATTTTAAGAGAGTTCAGTGTTACATACTATTTGAGTGCCCCCATCCCATGCTAACCTTGTTGAGAGCTACTTTCCCCTAGACAGACTGCTGTAAAGCCAGCCAGGCAAGCTGGCTACATGCACACGACTCTCTAGTAGCAGGACTGGGTAAATTAAAAGTACTTCCTAACAAGTACTCTCTCTGAATGAGGTCCACTTGCCAGGCCCTGTTACTGCTGCCATTCCCACATACTGCTTTACAAGGCTTTTCAGCAAGGGGTGATGTGCAATCAAGGCAAGCCTTCCAGATGGGCAAGCAGATACTCTCTTAAGTGGCTGCCAGTTTCTCCTATCCTGTGTCTGGATCACCCTCCTCATAGCCTACGGGAAACTGGCATGAGCCACAGGCCATGTGGTCTAACCTGAGTCTATCTTCCTAGAGACCCTTAACCTCTGAGGGGCCTCTGTCTCACAGATCCAAGAAAGCTGTGGCCCATACACCTTTCTCCCCGCCTCAACATACCTGAAGGCCATGGCGCACTCCCACCAGTAGCCTTGGTTCATCAACGGAGTCAGGGAATTGTACTTTGAAAAAGCCCCTAGATTGAAAATCACTATTCTAAAGGATCAACAAGATTTTATTTCTAGATAATCTGCTTTCTTCTTTTCTGAGCACAACGCAAAGAGACTGCAAGGGAAAGCTAAAAGTGAGAATGTTAACACTCTGTCAACCAACATTTAATGAGAAGAGAACAAGTGGAAGAAGGGGAGTAGCTGACAGAAGACTCTGCTCTAGCTCCTCACCAGCTCCAGACGGAGACCCTCTACAAGGAATGTCAAAAAATGTCTTCCTTTCAGAAAATCTCATGTCAATATCCCAGAGAGCCACAATTACTCATGTGACAAGCACTTACTAATGTTTGTTATCTGCCCCAGCTCCAGAGCATCCTTTTTCTTACATAGGATCTAGTATCCTAACACTCTCCTCCTGTCCTCTGTATTATCTGGCCTCACAGAGTTTACAAGGGATCAATGGCTTATCAGTCATGAGGCATCACTCCTCCCACGGGGATATGGAACTAGAAGACAACAGCCAGCCAGGGAGGCCTGCAGCGGGGCTGCTGCTGATGGAATCAGCACACTATGCTGCCACAAGACAGGCGGGTTTCCTTCCCTGAATTTGTGATAAGAGAAACCCTTGGCCAAGAGAAAAACAGCCTTACCACAGTGTTAGAACTCTGACAATCACAGGCTGGCCAATCCTGGTTCCCAGATCCTAAGTTTGGTCCTTTAAGAGTCCCATGCACTGGGGATTAAAGCAGTTTTCAACTGGTAAGGAAGGCTGGTATTTGAACTGAGAATTTTCTCTAACCCCTCCACTGCACACCAGGGGAGCTGCTGATGCCATACTTCCTGGCATCTGTCTCCCTAAATCGGGTCTCAGAGCCTTTTGTGGGTCTCTGGAGAAAATCTCAAAGCTGCACTCCCTGCGGAAAAGGAGCCTGGTGCCAGTGAGTGCCACAGGGAACCTGCTTCAGTTTACTGTGCAGGCTCCTAAGGTTACCAAAAAGGCAGAGAGGCACCCATGTTAACCTTTGGAGGGAAAAGGTGGGGAGTGATGGAATTTAATGTGCAGAATTAACTCTGTATGAAGGGTGCCAGAGGTGAACTTCGGATATGGGGCTCTTCTTCCCCTTTCTAGTGCTACATGAAGCCGGATACTATGCTTGCAATTGTGAGAAGAAACCTAGTCAGTGCACTGGGGGAACAAAGTTCAAGGGTGTCCCCACCGTGACACAGACCCACCTCCAGGTCAAAGGCTGACCTTGGTTAAATATGGGACCCAGGTCACTGCTCCTCTCAGAAAGGGAAGAAAAGAAAACCGAAGGCATCTACAATGCCTTGGCAACACACTTCCTAGGCCTTGGCTGCCTCATACTGCTTCAGCAGCATGTAGATATTCTGTCACGTATGTGCCACCAGAGGGCCACTGGATGAACATGTCACTGCTTCTCATGCCTCTGTGCTTTGTTTGTGCTGAAGCCTCTGTTTGGAAACCTCCAAGACTCAGTTCAAATGACACTTCTCCCATGCAGCTTTCTACTGTACCTCTACCTGCTCAGGCCAAACTGCCTGCTCCTCTGCAGTGTCCTAACACCCTGGTGGGGAACTTGTCACACCACCAACTTGCCTTTCTACCTCCTCAATAGACTGAGTACCATGAGAACTGAGACGATGCCTTATGTATCTCTTTATCCCGGTATGGAGGGTACTGTTCCTGTAAAAGCTGATGGAGTAAAAAGTGAGGAGAAGAACGATAAAATTCTGCCAGAATCATGTGGCTCCTGGGAGGTAAAAGACCTGTGAGAGCTCAGACTGGCCACAAAATCTATTAGCACACAGCTGTCAGGAAAGTGGAAGACATCATGGTTCCAAAGAACCACCTGAGGGCTGTCCCATTCTCCCACAGATGACAATGCTTTCCTTGGGCAGAACAGACTCAAGCAAACTTCCTGCTCAGCATCTGCTTTGCCCAGCTCTGCAACAGGCCTGCTGCCTGCGTTCTGGCTGACCAGCTGAGGCCCAGTTTTACACCACAGCTGCCTGCACATCCATGTCAGACTCCTGGCCCTACTCAAAGTAGCTGACATCTGTTGAAGGGCTAGAAAGAAAAAAGAAGCAGTGGACAGAAGATCCTACTCTTAGCAGTGTGGCTATTAGGCCTTCCGTTTCTCTGGACTTAGAGAAAGGCATACCAAGGACACATACGAATATGGGTTATCAACGGCCAGGTGGTGGGAAGCACCTGTAAAGGCAGTGAGCTTGTGGGCTGTCTTCTAATCTTGGCCTTTTTGTGCAGCCAGCTGACATCACAGCACTTCGGCTCTGGTGCCTTCCCAGAGGGTAGTGCTGTGCTGGTTTCTTAGAGGGACTGAACATGAAAATCAGACCCACCCTGCTTCTATGCACTCTCGTCCCTGGCCAATAACCAGTTCCTCCTCCTACCCATTAACTTCCCTGTGCCCGGCCCCAGGACGTATCTTTTGCCACAAGGACAGTCGGGTCTCAAGTGGAGGGGCTCTGGTACCCTCCACACAGCAAGCTCCAAGTGTGATGAGATCCCTTGGTTGAATGAACCAAGGTTGATACTCACCAAAGAAGCATGGTTCATTAGGGGAACTTACCCACCCCTTCCCCAATCTCTTGATCTCAATTCTCTCCAACTAGGGAACTAGTTGGCAAACATCTTAGGACCCCCAAAGATTAAATTTATCTCTCTAGTGTAACATCATGTCCAATTTGTGTAATTAAGCTATGACTTATTATGAAACCTGTATGTGTTTTCTTCAAGCATTCTCCAATTTGTGAATCTCTGATTTGTTCACCTCCTATTTATAACTGATTGTGTACCCAAGGTTTCTGTCACACCTGGACGGCAACTGAACTGTCTTAAACAACAGCACCATCTAGTTATCAGCACAACAAACCGTCTGACCTTGTGTTTTCTACCCACATCCATACACTTAAGCCTTCTCCTTCCCCACTGCTCAAATATATATGAGTCCATTCTCCCAACTCTTAATCACATGTTCATTACCTTTAACTCTGTTTTTTCCCATTTCTCCCTCCCTTTCTTTCACCTAAGAACCCTTTATCTCACTCTTCCCCAGCCAAAAACATCTGCTTAAGTTTGTAAGTCTCTTGTTGAGGGGACTTACCTTTCGTTCATACCGACTCACCTTTTCGTTCCTGAATGAGGACAATTCGTCGTTCTTTTACTTCTGAGCTCAGATTATCTACCATCTTGTCAATGCAATTGTCCAGAACCAGGGAGTGGGTTTTGGATTTGATGTCGTTCCGACAAATGGGGCATTCTACCTTTCGCTTCATCCATTCATTGATACAGTACGAGCAGAAACTATGGGCACAGTTCAAGGTGACAGCCTACAATGGGAATGTGAACACACACATCAGAACTGTCATGCTCACTTCTCAAGGCAGCTGTAATCTCAAAGCTAGGACAGGAGTTCATTTTCAAGGCCAAATAGAAATTTAACAATAATACCATCTAGAGGGCTTGCAGAAGGTATTAGATTCATTCCTGGGCTGAGAAACTTTAAGGTTTAAGTCAGACGATTCCTTTTCTTTCTCAAAGGTAAGTTCGTAGACATAGGCTGATTTGTTCCACCAACTCAGATGACACATCAACACAGATTAGCTACCCTGCAAACAAATGTCACTGGGCACAAGTAGGACTGGGAAGCATGTGAACGTTTGGTACAAATACATCACTAATTCCCTTATGGAAAATAAGTGTATACTCTGCTAATGGTGAATAAGAACTTCAATTTTAATATACGAAGGAGAGCACATTCTGAATACTCAGTATATAGAATGTTAGGAGACATCATCTCTACTCAAAAGAAACCTAAAAAAGTAAAATGTATGTAAACAGTGATTAAAAAGCCTTGAGGAAAAGGAACCAAGATAATAGAAAAAATGTACTGGGTTCGCTGACAGTGACTGAACCCTTAAGTAAGTAAAACTATCAGAAGAGCGAAAGCAGAAGTAATTCCAATGGTCAGATTTCTTCTAGGGTCCTTTTCACCTCTCAAAATATAAACCATCCTCGTCAATACTCTTGTTTACAAACATCTCCTACAATACAAGTTTTTCTGAGGCTCAAAAGTCTTCATTCCTGCTTTTAGGATAGCAGTGGAAAATAACAGAAATTATGCATTTTTCAAATGCCAAGTTGAGCACAGATAGCCAACTAAAAGATTTTGTTAGCTGTTTGAGATAAAGTCTCACAAACAGGACAAAAAACCTGTCTGATTAAAACAAAACCTCTTTCCCATGCTGACTTTAAGAGGTGATTGTAGAAAAGGTCAGACAGTGTGCTGTAAACAAAGCACAGGGCAGGTTGTTTGTCTCTTAGATGTCTGTGCGGATGCCTCAGGTTGGCTAATTCATCCCCCATCCCAACCCCCCTTCCCTTGCCTTCCCCTAGCAGAGCCCTGTCAAAGCAACATGGAGCTTCTCCAAACTAGGGAGTCAAACTATGGAGGGAAATTATGACCTGAAGTCAAATTGGACCCATAGCAAAAGAAACATATCTGCCTGAGAGGGATTTCTTGGAAGGCTAATAGACTCAACTTCCCAAAGGACTACCAGAAAGAAGGAACGAATGTGTGCATGCATTTTCCTTTTTAAAGAAATCTGAAAAGCACGGTCATTTAACAAAACTTGAGTTTAAGATGAATGTAAGATGAACTACTCACAAATGGTAGAATTTGTGAAAAATAAAGCCTATGCAAAAAATATGACAGGATAACAAATGGTAACCTAGGAGATGTTTCATTTTCATAGGGAGCCTCAGAGTCCCTGAAATATGTTTCACTTGGCTGCTGAATTCCCAAAGTGACCACACATCAGTGACATTTACCACCCCGTTAAAGGTTGCACTATACGCCCACTCTCAGAACTGCATCCATTCAGAGTAAAGAAAGAGAAAGCTTTAGTGAGCAGCTTTACGGATACTTCAAAAATCTAATGCCATGTGGCCGTTTTCTCCCAATGACAAAAAAATAAAGGTTTCACTGCTGCTAAAAATAGTGAGTGTACCAAATAAACCACTCAACACCACATGAAATAAGAAAAAAGATCAGTGAAGGTAAAGACTACAAAAACAAATGAGACATGGCCATCTTTAGAGGTCACAATGAGGTCAAATAACTACAATAGGTTCCTAGAATAAAAATCTCTTCAGAACATTTCCCTATAGCTGAACTGGAATGGCCAAGGATCCATTCAGGGTTGAGAGAGCAAGAAGACATACGCCACTGCTGATAATTACCTCAATGAAGTATTCTGAGCAAATAATACATTGGAGCTCATTCTCCAGCACATCATTCACATGGCTAAGAACTTCCTCCTTCTGTGCTTGTACCTTCTCCTTCTCCTCCTGCAAAGACACATATCCCACCTGTCATTTGGATGAACCAATGAGAATGGAAAACAGGACAGGAAGCAAGGTTAATTGTCCAAAACAGGATTCAGGAATCTAAATTAAAAATTCAACCTGGCACAGTGTCTTGAGACTAAAAACCCTTCCCTAAGGGTTACTGTTTCTCAGAATGGCTTTCTAATATAGGGCATGGTCTTCCTTCTTTCCTCTCTCCACTTTTTCTGTATTTACACTGTAGCTTCTGTCTCCTTTCCCAGAGCTAACCAAATGAGAAAAACTGAAGGCAGCATACTAACCCCAGCAGCCACCCCAGGCCAGAATGAGGCATTAAGAACTCTATAAGTAACAGCAGTTTAGAGGGGATCTAAAATCATTCTAAGCAATCAAGAACTCACTGGACATGAAAGAGGCATGAAAAATTGTCCATAGGGGCAGGAAGCCTGAATTCACTTATAAGGCCCCCTGTGTTCTTTGCAGCTGCCTCTTCTATAAAATAAGGATGATATGTATACTCCCTGGAGATGGGAGACTGAGAGATAGCCTCTTCAAGGACTTTCAGGATCCAAACTCTATGATACTTGCCACCTCCTACTCGTGCAGAGGCCTGCAGTCCAGTTTCCCTGTGCTTTCCTCAAGAGGTCAGACCACCCGCAGACATACATTTTGGTGAGGACCTTAGCTATGCTCTCTTGAAGCAGATATTTATTTAAATTAGTCCTTATCCCCAAAACTGAAAGTGTCAGGAACCCCGGGGTGGGGGGGGGGCCATTTAGGGTATATTTGAGTGGCTGACTAATTTTTCATCTTTTATTGTCTCTTCTAATCAAAACAAGGACTATCACACTGGTTAGGGCAGTGAAGAGAGTATGTGCCCATTCTCACTAAAGTCAAGTTCCCTGAAAACCTACAAACTGCTAGGTTTAAAAAGATATGGTGGCTTTTTGGGAGTTAAGAAAGGTACTATGTGATTTAAACAGAGGATAAGGATAGTAAAGCAAATGAAAACGGAGCCTCCTTTCTGTATTCTGCTCCAGGTCTGTCTGTGGGGAAAAGTGGGCTGAGAGATACAGTCAGTCTCAGGCATCAATTTCAGGTCAGAGGTTCCAAACTGGTGGTCTGTGGGTAGACTGGATCTGCCTGGCAGATTTGGTTAGTTTGGCCCTCAGGGTATTAAAAAACAAAATAGAGTAAAACTGAACATGTTGCTAATATTTGAAAATCGGGATAGTTCACACAAACATTTGGATTTCCATCTTCTGTGGAAAAGTCAAAAGATCTTACAACACTGGGCTTGCGTTTCTGGGTGGCAACAACCAGCTGCAGCAGAGAAGGGCTGCCTCTTGGGGCTGGGGGAGGGGTGGTGAGTACCCCCTTCTGGTGTCCTCTGTCCTTGCAGCTCCCTACTGCGATCTTGTACCCAGGCCACTTCACTCGCTTCTATTACCACTCTGACCCTGGTGGGTACTTGAGTTTATAACCCCTAATTTAAGCATTCCACTGATTTGATGTGAGAAATAACTACCTAAATGCATCAGGATGAACTGCGTTTTGACTACACTACCACTTAGCCTGTGTCAGTGAAACTCTGAAGGAGCATCTACCACAGCCAATGGACTGGACTGGCCTGCAGGACGTGAGTCTGACTCCCAGCATTTCGCTTCTGAATGAGGGAAGGGAAAAAATATTGTCCTACAGGCAGGCAGACCCTTCCACAGCCCTGAATCATTTTACAGATTATTTCCCCTAAGGCAGGGAATAGCCATAATCTCTCTCTTTATTCACCACAGCAACTCTTGAACTGTTGGAAATGCTGAGTTGCGTGTACTAACCAAATTCTAAACCTTCATCTTCTTTCTAGTACCTTGGTCTGTTCCAATTCTTTGTTCTTGGCTTGAATGATTGCTTCAAAGTCCTTCTTGCTGCGGTTTAGCTCTTCCATTAGAGCCCGATGCTGCAGAAACATAGCAGATATGTATTCAAAATGGGCTACTGCATCTTTCCTTTTAGCCACACGAGCCTGCTCCCTCTGTCAGCAGCTTTGGTTCAAGGGATCAATGGATTGGCAATTTCAAAAATGCCTTTGCTCCTTCAGGACATCCCACTTACCTGCTGCTTTTCTTTAGAGAAGGGGGCAGGTAGGGAAGAAGGTCATCAAATCCATTAACCCCTCTGGAAATAACCCAACCTCAATGGCCTTCCAAATCAACTAAAGAACTTACACTGCCTTCCAGATTCTGTAGGTTTGGCTGGGGGCCCAGGAATGTGCATTTTTTCTTAAAGCCACCCAAGTGATTCTGGGAACTCAAAACTCAAGAACGGGTAAGTAAATCTGAGGCTACCCAGCACTGGGAGTGGCTTTTAATAATCAGGGAGAAATGGGATTTCTAGATCCTCATTTTCTTTGAAATAAAAGAGAGCTTTAACTTATTTATTCTACAAATCACATACTACACGCCTGTGAGGCAGTGCTGCCTGAACCCTGCCTGTGTCTTCTGGAAGCTGGCACACCCAAGAACTAACAGTTCATTTATTGTGACTTATTGCCTGCACTGAATGTCAAGAAATTCTATACCTATGAAAATTCCTGAGCACCCTCATGCTTAAGTATAGCTTACACTTTAAATCTCACATCAAATCCTTTTTTAAAGACGGTGGAATAAAGGTAAGAATTTCTGAAAAGATAGTACTCAAAAAACAAATTTTAAAATGGCCTTCCAAAAAAAGCAGTTATATTAGATGGCCTGGGTATTCATATTGACCACTGATTAGACGTATGTGCCAAACTTTCTCATCTATAAAAAGGGAAAACAGGTGCTCCTCTTACATCAGTGCTGATATGAAAATAACAAACAAGCATTCAGAAAAGTTTTTTAAGTTGCCTAGTAAGTAAAAAAAAAATTGCTATAGAGAGATCAACAAGGTGGACCAAGAAACAACCACTCTTTGTTTCAGTTGAGAAAGTGGTATGTCCCTTATAAGCCATCACCTAGAAGTTTCCCATTTTATGCTAATGAACGGAGACTGGACAAGCACCTTATGCTAAGTGTCTTCCTGTCTCTCGGGAAAGGTGAGGAGCTGTGATTCAAGGTACTCAGTGATTCCATGGAGATTTCCCAGTAGCAGAACCTTACTCTTTTCCAGCCAATTTCAAAACGGTATCTCAATACAATTTAATAAAGCTCTAAATGGGGAATATGTACCTTCCCACTCTAGAAAATAAACAAGCTTAGAAAATAAAATTCAAGAAGAATGAACTAATTTTCACCTAATTCTTTTCAAGGCTATTTGTGCACCCCTCAAGGAAATCAAGGCAGACATCCCCAGAAAGATTACAATACAGGACCGTTAGCACTCTGAGATGGTCGTGAAGTAGATATGCAATAAAAGAACATAAGAATAAATTCTCCTAAACAAATTCTAATGCAATTGCTCAAGGAGATTTGAACCATCCCACTAACCTCCTGACAAAATTTCTATTTAACTACTAATCATAAATACATAAAGTTCAGAAGATAAAGTGGGTTTAAAAGACGCAAAAGAGCTTGTAAAAAAATAATCAGATGATAGTCAAGTTACATGAAAAAAATTACAGGCACTCTTCTAGGGGAATTTTATTCCTGTGAGCCTTGCCCTTTCAGTAAATTGATATGTTCTGCTGACTGTTAAACTGCATTCTCAACCTGACCTAAAACGCTTAATTGGAACATTCTTGAATGGTTACTGGATGGCTTCAGCTCAGGAACAGTAAGGTGATAAAGGCCCTTGCAGGCCCTGGTGGCCAAGTCATAGCTTGAAATTCCCCTCTGCTGCCCTCACCTTTCTGGAAGTGCAGTCACTTCCCCAGAGAGCCTCCTAATTGCTACAGGCTCAGTTCCATCTTCACTAGAGCGACTTCTGCTCAGATGAAGACGTACGTTTTCAGGCTGAGGTCTGGCACGTCTGTGAGGCCAAATCTCCGACCTGATGGTGTGAGCAGCTGCTGTCTGCAGACTGAAGATGCCACAGCAGCGTGTGCTAAGCAGAAGAGGCAGCCAGGGGCCATGTGAAGCCTGGCTGCCCTCCACTCCCCAGCCCACTAGAATCTCAGTACAGTGGCGAGAGGTAAGTTACCTCCTGTAGAGCCTGGGCCAGCTGTTGCTTCAGGTCCTCTTCTCCTTGTTCCTTCTCCAAACCCTGCAAAGCCAAAAACAAAATGGAAGGTTTCCCTGCAGGGAGGGAGGGAAAGAAACAAAATCTAGCAACAAGCAGAACAGACTGGCTCGTGAGAGCATCTGGAAACAGGGGGCAGGGAGCAGGTGGAAAAACCTCCCGTTTTACTTGAGGCTGTTGGCAGTAAGGGATCTGAACAGAGTTAACTGCTCAAACACTGCACACCTCGGGGCTGTCACCTTCAAGCTGCCACTCAGGCTGTTGTGGAGAGAAACGCTGGGGTAATACTCCAGGTCTCCTTCACTGGCTAATGTCATGACTCCCAGAAAGATATAAACTGAGAGATTCTAAGCCACCAAATATCTAAACTCAGGATGTAATCCCCCAGGTTGACACTCACAAGCTCCGCCATGTTTCTTCCCTCAGTTTTGGCCACCCTGTCTCTTAGTGTGAGTCTCTCTCACTTCTAGACCATAAACTGCTTCGTCTCCTTGCCTGAGCTTATGCTGTTTTCTCTATCAGCCCCCTGTGATGTGGATGCCTTCCACATCATCAGTGCCCTACATTCAGCACCTTCTACAAGAACGTCTAGGCCTTTCTCTAAGACTTGCCTATGCATTTAACTTGCTAACTGGAAACTGTTCTCTAATTTAAATATATTGACTTAAAACTGTTCTGATTATTATATTTCTTAATGGCAAGAACCATTTATTAAACATCTTTATAACCACCTGAACTCTAAGTATACTGCCATTGGAGGTGCTAAAAAAACCAAAATCTGTGTGAAGTAGTAGGAGTAGAATAAATCCCTAGGGCTTGATAGCAGGAGAAATGCAGCTAATAAACAAAGGACTAAATACATTTCACCATGAGCCATTTATATATGACCCTCTAATATCCAAAGAAATTCTCTAACCCAGTCCTTTTTGACTTGCTCTACCATTCTGATATAGAACAAGATTTTATAACTATATCCTGAAGCATGCCCAGAGCAGCCACAAATATTAATTAATAATAACTCTTGTTCCTAAACACATTAGCCTTTAAAGAGGCTTCTGCTCTGGTGAAGGTGTCATACACCAAACATGTAGAGATAGATAAACCTCCCTCTATTAGCTTCAAGAACTAGACCAGGCTGGATAAGGGAAGCAAAAAGGTACACATAAACAAGCAATAATTATCCTTAGAAAGACCTCTAATCCATGGCCTTTGCTAATGCTACCAGTTCAAGCTGATAGCAGATTAGAATGAAAATTTTAACCTGTTCCAGAATAAGCCAACACCACTGGTTGTTCCTTGCCCTGAGCAAAGTAAACAAAACAGAGAAGCTTATTCACTTCAATCCTGATTGGTCCTTTTTTATTTCTAAGTCAACAGTGGGGAATTCTTGACATTCAATATTACCTGAGCAAGTAGGTGGGAGTAAAATGTATGCTTCTTGCCAGATGGGAACTGACATTTTGAGCAGGACCAGAATCAGCTCTAGCGGAGAAGCTCTGTGTAAGAGCTTGTCATCTAAGCAAATGACTCAGGGATGGGGACACATTTGATCTTACCCTG
Source organism: Suricata suricatta (assembly GCF_006229205.1). Lineage (NCBI taxonomy): Eukaryota > Metazoa > Chordata > Mammalia > Carnivora > Herpestidae > Suricata > Suricata suricatta. Next base: position 34,768,124 of record NC_043706.1, on the reverse strand, counting down.
ACACAGCTAACACAGTCATTCTGCCTCCCCCTAAAAGGCACTGTGGAAGATGGCTTACCACTCAACCCAACAACTGAGTCACAGTATATTTGTCCTCTCTGATGCTAGTTGCTCAGCATAGAAACAAAAACATTTTCTGCCTTTCTAGGCTCCCATTCCTAGGCTAGCTACAGAATTAACTAACCATCAGAGCTAGTTAAGTTGCCAGGTACGACAAGGACAGAGTAACCACCTGACTCACAGCTGCCGTGATCCCATGGAGATTTCCAAGTAGCAGAACCTTACTCTTTTCCAGCCAATTTCAAAACGGTATCTCAATACAATTTAATAAAGCTCTAAATGGGGAATATGTACCTTCCCACTCTAGAAAATAAACAAGCTTAGAAAATAAAATTCAAGAAGATTGAATTAATTTTCACCTAATTCTTTTCAAGGCTATTTGTGCACCCCTCAAGGAAATCAAGGCAGACATCCCCAGAAAGATGACAATAATACAGGACCGTTAGCACTCTGAGATGGTCGTGAAGTAGATATGCAATAAAAGAACATAAGGATAAAGCCAAACTGGTTTGGCTTTGACACACCAAAGAAAGATAATTCAGAAGGACAACTACTGGTCTAATTGGAGTGTCCTGTGGTTCTGTGGCATCCTGACCTTCTTCCATCTCCTCTCTGAATCTGCCTCTATTCTCAGGGGCCTCAGCTTATATCCTGAGATCAGTCCCATCCTGGCTGGCTCTCCCAGCCACCTTCAGCCAACACATCACCCAAACCTGGCTCCTGATCATCATGCTAAAGCCTTAACCTTGTACTACACTCCCTTCTTCCATCTCAAAGTCTCCTGCTCCCGTTCTATCTCCTGTCCCTGGCACTCAGCACATGGTCCCTGACCCAGAAACAGAGAGTATGGCCAGAGGCCCACCAAGGCCTACCCACCCCTGAGAAGCACTGGTGTTCCTTCCCTCCTGTGTTGTACCTGGAGATGCTGCTCCTCTTCCTGGAAAGTCTTTTCTAGCTGCTCCACTCTGGCCTGTTGCTGGGCCTGCTCTGCACACAGCTGAGACTGTAAGTCCTGCAGCTCCTGCTCCATTTTCACAATTTTCTTTGAGTTCCCTTTTTGGGTCTGTTTTTTCACATTCAGTACAGCTACCTGTTTTTCCTGCATTTGTGTTTTCAGTTTCAGAATCCTGGACATGGTCACCTTGAACAGTTCTAAGCTGCTGTGAGATGCTGAAGGGTTTGAAGCTTTCTGCTTATAATGAAGCTGTATGACTTTTGTGGAGCCAGGGTAAACATGGGCTTCTGTGGCCTTCTCACTTGGCTCAAGAGAAGTCAACTTGGGATCCAAATGTTCAGAGGGTTGACTGGGTTGACTGGCCACTTCATCTTTCCCATGAGACTTCACTGGTTGACCAGATTCACAAGATACTTTACTTATTTTGGATTTCAAATTTGAGGGGCCTTCAGCTCCAGGACCCTCTAATTCATCCAAACTAAATTTCCTTTTAGTTCTCAATCCCTTATTTTTTCCTGACATCTGGTCATTCTTTGGAGCAAGACAAGGATACATCCTCTCCCAGTCTTCTTCAGTAACTTCATATTCATACTCTGCATTCTCCTTATTTTCCAGAGGTACCCCAAGCTGGATGTGGTCTCCCTTATGGATAGAATAGACCTTTAAAGGTTCTAGACGTTGTCTGTTCAGCCAAACGCCATTCAGACTCTAAAGAAAGGGACAGAAAGACAAAATAAGCTTCATGATTTTCCTCTTAATGGAATGTTTCTCCTGCTGCTACAAAACCTTCTGCCTTTTCAGAAGGAAAATCCCTGAGAACAGAGAAAAGGCTTATAAACCATCACCCTTAGGAACAGCATTCTTCAAACAGCTTTGGCTTTTTACCTATATTTCACATTCATGCCTCCACAGAGAACTGCCTGTGTAACGAGCAGGAATTACCTTATTACTGGCAGATGAATTACTCAAATAAATGCAGCAGCATTAAAAGAAACTGTAACTGAATAGCTCCTATTGACCTAAACTGGGAGCAATGACCCAAGACTGGAAAAACGGCTATTAGTGAAGGAAGCAGTATCTAATGATGAGGTTCAAAAGGTAGGCTTAGCCAGGAAAGTCACACAAGCACTGTCTCTGAATGTGGCCCCTGAGCACACTGGGGAATGACCAAAGCTCTTCCCAGCACACACACATAAACCTAAAAAGAGTGTATTGATACCCTGTACTGGGGTCAACCTGCAGGTGGGATCTGACCCAATTAAAAGCACCAAAGGTCCATTGGGTAATTCCGCGCAGTGGTTAAGAGCTGGAGCTTTGGCTCAGACAGACTTGAGTTCATAGCCCAAATGCATCCACTACCTTGGGTTTATTAGTTGCATGGCCTTCAGCGGTTTACCTAACCTCTGTGTCTCAGTTTTGTCTTAAAATAGGGATAGTACAGTTCCGAACTCCTTCACTGTTCTGTGAAGAATGAAATAATACGTGTAAAACATTATGCACAGTAACTCACATAAAATAAATGCTCAATAAATATTTGCTTTAATGATTTAAATTAAGCCATAGTGCAGGGGTTAAGAGTATGGACCCTGGAGTCTGGAGTCAGACTGCCTGGATTTATAATCTGGCTCTATCACTTAATAGCTGTGTAACTTTGGGTAACTTTCTTAACCTCTCCATGCTCCAGTTACCACATCTATAAAATGGAGGATAATAATAGTCTCTCCCTCATGGAGTCTGTGTAGATTTAATGAGATGACATATGTAATGTACTTAGAAAAGTACGTGGCACATGGTATGTATTATATAAGTGTTCACTACTATTATTATGTTCTGGCTCAATTGACTTATCAACAGTTATTTCAATTCTATGCTCAGCATCTTGCAAAGTAACTATACTGAGCACCAAAGTAGAAGATATGAAAACAACTTTCAGCAGATGACTATGCAAAGGAAAACATGAGGGCACACATAAATAAATGTGGGATTACACAGCACAGCCTACAAATGCAAAGGAGTATCATATAGAGCTGGGCTAGAGAAGAGTTGCTAAATGGGGATGATGCATTCTAAAACAGACTTAAAACAAATGTAGGATTTAAAGTTTAAAGAGACAAGTGGGAGTGTGCCTGGCTGGCTTGGTCAGCGACTCTTGATCTCAGGGCCATGAGTTCAAGCCCCATGCTGTGGGTAGAGATCATGTAAATAAAGTTGGAAGGAAGGGAGGGAGGGGGAAAAAAGAAGAGACAAGTGGACAATTTAACCCATATTAGGAAGGAAGGAAGGGAAGAAAGGAAGGAGAAAAAGAAAAAAAGAGGGGAGAGGGAGGAAAGAGAAAGGGATAGAAGGGGAGAGAAGAGAAGGAAAGGGACAAGTGAATAATTTAACCCATATTAAGAACTCACCTTTGGGACACAGGTCAGAGATGAAGGTCACATCTGAACTGGGACTAAGACTATGTTCATGTCGATAACTATAGCTACCTCCTCACAGGCAGAAAAAATACCTGGTCAACCCAAACAAGAGGGATGGGGGGCTTGACCACAAGGAACAGAGGATGAGGAACAGAGACTGGATCTCAGCTCTGGATTGGTTAGCCCCTTGTTTCTGGTTTTGTATTATCAGAGTTGGGAGTGAGAGAGAGAGAGAAAGACAAGCATAGATACATACAGAAAAATGCTTTAATTCACTACCTTGGCCCTAACCTGGCTTATCTGACCAACCTTCTCCCAACCTTTCTACTCATATTCAGCCTGAGAAAGTATGGAGAGTGATCAGTTCTGTTGATTTCTGAAACAATATATGCAGGAATAAAATGGATGGGGAGTGGGCCAAAAGAATGTATTTGAGAACAATTCTATAGCAGAATAGTCAATTATAAATTATACATAGGAAAAAGGTCTCAGGGAAAGTAATATGACACAGGAGGCCACCTATTGCCAGGGTATAGACATTTAAGAAGAATCTCAAAAGACAAAGGGGTTAAACAAAGAAGGTTACAGAAGCAGCCTAAGACTAGAGTGAACAAACCCTAAAAAGTTAGGGTGAACTTTCAAGACGTATTGCAACCCTCCACTAGATCCTCTGCAGTAACCTGCCTCCTTCAGAGCCCTTTAGATCTGGAAAATAAACTCTCAAAAATTTCCCATCACGTTTCATCCCTGGATCCCTCTGTTTATCCATTCATCACTCCTTGGTGACATCTAGTGGTATACTTTGGACCACAGACCCAAGTCAGGTCTGTTCACAGGGTGACTGTAGAAGGGATGAAAATACCATGACTGTATAAGAACAATCAAGTACTGCCCAGGATATGATCTCAAATGCAATGGTTTAAATAAGTCAAACTGGGGGCGTTTGGGTGGCTGTCGGTTGAGCATCCAACTTCAGCTCAGGTCATGATCTCCTGGTTTGTGAGTTCAAGTCCCACATCAGGCTCTGCGCTGACAGCTCAGAGCCTGGAGCCTGCTTCCGATTCTGTCTCCCTCTCTCTCTGCCTCTCCTCCTCTCGCACTCTACCCCTCTCTTAAGAAAAAACATTAAATAAATATATACATACATATATACATATCAAACTGTGTTTAAGCCTTTCTTTTTTGTTTTATTTATTTTTGAGAGAGATAGAGCACGAGAAAGGGAGAAACAAAGAGAGAAGGAGACAGAGAATCTGAAGCAGTCTCCAGGCTCTCACCTGTCAGCACAGAGCCCAATAGGGGCTTGAACCCACAAATTATGAGATTATAGGGATTGCATTGAATGTGTAGATTGCTTTGGGTGGTAATGACATTTTCACAATGTTTATTCTTCTGATCCATGAACAGGGAATGTTTTCCATTTCTTGGTGTCTTCTTCAATCTCTTTCATAAGTTTTCTATAGTTTTCTTCATATAGGTCTTTACATCCTTGGTTAGGTTTACTCCTAGGTATTTTATAGTTTTTCGTGCAATCATGAATGGGATCAGTTTCTTGATTTCTCTTTCCGCTGCTTCCCATCAAAACTGCACCAGCGTTCTTCTCAAAGCTAGAACAAGCTATCCTCAAATTCGTATGGAACCACAAAAGACCCCAAATATCCAAAGTAACATTGAAGAAGAAAACCAAAATGGGAGGCATCTACTACAAAGCTGTCATCATCAAGACAGTATGGTATTGGCACAAAAACAGACACACAGACCAATGGAATAGAATAGAGAACCCAGAACTGGGCCCACAAATGTACGGCCAATTAATTTTTGACAAAGCAGGAAAGAGTATCTGATGGAAAAAAGACAGCCTCTTTAGCAGGTGGTGCTGGGAGAACTGGACAGCAACATGCAGAAGAATGAAACCAGACCACTTTCTTACACCATACACAAAAAT
>NC_043706.1:34756878-34762653 GCF_006229205.1 Suricata suricatta | reverse complement strand
TGTGGAGGTTCCTCAAAAAACCATCCATAGAACTCCCTTATGACCCAGCAAAACTGCTAGGGATTTACCCAAGGGATTCAGAAGTGCTGATGCATAGGAGCACATGTACCCCAATGCTCATAGCAGCACTGTCAACAATAGCCAAAACATGGAAAGAGCCTAAATGTCCATCACCTGATGAGTGGATCAAGAAGATGTGGTATATATACACAATGGAGTACTACATGGCAATGAGAAAGAATGAAATCTGGGCATTTGTAGGAAAGTGGATGGACCTCGAGGGTGTCCTGCTAAGCGAAATAAGTCAGGCGGAGAAGGACAGATACCATATGTTTGCACTCATAGGTCTAACAGGAGAACAGGAGAAACCTAATGGAAGACCAGGGGGAGGGGAAGAGGGAAAGAGAGTTGGGGGGAGAGAGAGGGACACAAAACTGGAGAGACCACTGAATATTGAAAACGAACTGAGGGTTGACGGGGAAGGGGGAGGGGGGAAAAGAGGAGGTGGTGTAGGAGGAGGGCACTTGTGGGGAAGAGCACTGGGTGTTATATGGAAACCAATTTGACAATAAACTATTAAAAAAAAATAAATCCTTAGAGAATAGTTAAAAAAAATAAACATCTATGCACCAAATTCCGGAGCGCCCAAATAAAAAAAAAAATTATGAGATTATGGCTTGAGCCAAAGTTGGACACTTAACCAACTGAGCCACCCAGGTGCCCCCAAACCTTTCTTGATAGTTTTACAATCACCAGTCTGAGCACTGTCAGTAGCAGCAAAGTGATAACCAAAGAAAAGCCTGCCCAGTGACTCTTAGCCATCAAAGGTAGGATCACCTGCACCCTCTTAAACACCAATTACTTCATTTGATGCTCAATCTCTGTCCAGCACTTTTAACCCATTTGAGTGGAAACCCAAAGCCAACAGGCAATGTTTTCATGCAGTTCATCAAATGATCCATGTAGTCCAGTGGTTCTCAAACCTGGTATACAGTAAAATCATCTGGTAATGTTTAAAAGAAATAGTGACTAGGTTAAGTGGTCTGAGATAGGTACCAGACATCAGGATTTCTAAAATCAAGTTTATATACAAACACAGAGTGTGCAATTTGTATCAAGACACAGTGTCCCTTTGCAGTCAACTCTTCCCTCATTTCCAGGCAACTACTCATCTATTCTCTGCCCTAAATGGGTTTGCCTTTTCCAGAATGTTGTATAAATGGAATCACACCAGTATGTATCCTTTTGAGTCTGGCTTCTTTCACCAGACTTTAAGATTTATCTACTTTGTTGCATTAACAGTAGTTTGGTATTTTTATATTTGAATAATACCCTAGGTCATGGGTGTCAGTTTGTTTATCCAGTCCCTAGGTGTTTCTTCCAGTTTCTCGTGACTATGAATAAAGCCACCAGAACATTCACATACAAGTTTCTTTAAGAACATAAATTTTCATTAATTTGGGACAGGGACAGGAACTGCTGGATAAGCGCATGTTTAACTGGAAGAAGCTGCCAAACTGTTTTTCAAAGTGGTGGTATCACTTTGTATTCTCACTTACAATGGTTAAGAGTTCTAGTTACTCTGCATCCTCACCAGTGCTTGGCTTTAGAAATTCTTTACTAAAATATAACATACAAACATGAAAGTGCTCAAGTCATAAACGTATAACTAGATGAGTAACCACAAAGTGAACATCTCAGGGTAACTCCCACCAGGTTAAAAAAATTATACATTCTCAGCATCCAGAGACCCCCAGGGCTTCCTTCTAGTCACTAAGCACCTCCCCCTCCATAAGGGGCCTGTAAGCCTGGCTTAACATCATATATTAGTTTTGCCTGGTTTTGACAATTATATAAATGGCATCATATAATATGTATTCTTTTGTTTCTGTCTTATTTCACTTGATATTGTCTGTGAGATATCCATGCTGCTGGATACAGTGTTTCATTTTAAGATGCTAGTGGTTGATGAACACTTGGGTTGTTTCCTTGGGAGTGAAAATACTGTCATGAGGTGTATATATATGTGCAACATTAATAAATAATGTCAAATAATTTTCCAAATTGGTTGTGCCGATCTATATTTCTACCAAAAGAGTACTTGACTACTTGCCAATATCTGGCATCATCAGTATTTAATTTTAGCCACTCTTGTGGGTATGCAGTGGTGTTCCACTGGGATTTTAATTTGCATTTCCCTGATCATTAATGAGGCTGAACAACTTCTCATGGACATTGAACATTTAGATATAATCTTCTGTGAAGTGTCTGACTCTTGCCCAGTTTCTAAAAATTTTTTAAATGTTTTTTATTTATTTATGAGAGACAGAGAGAGGCAGTGCAAGCAAGGGAGGGTCAGAGAGAGAGAGGTACAGAATCTAAAGCAGGTTCCAGGCTCTGAGCTAGCTGTCAGCACAGAATCCGATGCAGGGCTTGAACCCACAAACCGTGAGATCATGACCTGAGCCGAAGCTGGTTGCTTAACCAACTGAGCCACCCAGGCGCCCCTCTTGCCCATTTTTAAAGCTAGGTTATCTTCCTTTTTCTTATTGATTTGAAGCTCTGTATATATTCAAATATAAAGTCCTTCATTGGTTATATGCAGAAAATATCTTCCACTGAGTTGCCTTTCACTTTCTTAATGGTGTCTTTTGATGAATGGAAATTCTCAATTTTAATGTGATACCACCAGTATTTTTTAAAAGAATGCCAGGTGAGCACAAAAACTGGAAACAGGGTTGACAATCACTGCCCTGGCTGCTGGAAGACCAGAAGTTGAACTGTCCCAAGCAACAAGGTGTGTTCACAGACAGTATAAATCACAAGTGATACTAAATGCCAGAGTCTACAGAAGCATGAAGGTGGGACTCACCAGGGAGCAGATGAATAACAACACCAGAGGAGGAGAAAGGTTCAAACTCCAAGCCCACGTCTCTAGGACTGAAGGCAAGCAAACCCACCAAGGCATTTCAAACAGACCCTCAAACAACCAATCTTCTGAAAGAGCTGGGTATGAATACCTACAAGGAGCCATCTGAAGAGCTTTTCAACCGAAATGCACACAACTACAACATTTTGTGTGCAGAGTCAGCAGTCCTCCAAGGTTTTTCTTTTTTAAGCCAATTTAAACTAAAATTGCATTTGTTGCAATTTTTGTATTTGTACTTAAACTTTCACTTTCCAGCCATTCCAGCATATAAGAGGGATCATTTAATGAAGAGAGAATGTAGTTCTGAGTTTTGAATTCTAAGGAGTATCTACCTCTTGAAAAGACTTGGCAAATGACTTCAAATATGACTATAACAATAATATCCTGCACACAAAATTCAAATCCTTCATCGGAATAAGAGGACTGCCAAGGTGTAGTGCCAGAAAAAAGCCACAAAGAAAACGAGCATCTGGTTAAGGAAAAAAAAAAAGGTGGGGGGAGTGCTTTTACCTGCAAGAGTAGTTGCTCCATCAAAAAACACTTAGACTCACACAACTTCTCTTAAAAATCAGTTACCTCACAAATGGAATCAAAGCTAAGAGCTAAGAGGCTTAAACCAGAAAAGACTTGGAAGAACGAGGAGCCTACTTTTCCTCTCTATTATCTGTCTGAAACCTCAGAGAGGAATTTCAGGGTAACAACAAACCCTAGAAGAAAGTGTACACAGCAAACGCTGGAGAGCGGCCCAGAGGCACAGTCATGATCTGTCACTGGCAAGGCTGCCTCTGTGTCCCTGAGGCCAACGTTCAAGGAACACTAAAATCAGTCAGCTGGTGGCTTCTCAACCTTTCAAAATCTGCTATCCCATAAATGGAGTATATTCATACTGCACATCATCAAGGAGAGAAGCACCAGGGAACTCACCTCTATAATACTGTAATGCCATTTCTCAGATAGCCAACTCTGATAAGGAAAACGTCTTTTCCTATAGTGGTTTGATATAAGCTACTGCAGGGTCTTTAAAATCTGACACCTATGACTTAGATATGCATAATTAGTTTTTTTTAAGTCATGCATCTAGTACAGGTTTCCCCTGCTGTCCAAAATGAGTGTTCCCATGAAGCCTTTCTTCATAAGCCAATGGTGCAAAGCTCCAACTACCATTAACTTACATGGAAAAATATTTTTATTGTTCTCAGACCCAAAACATAGACTCTTTTACACTTTTCTGATATCTTAGGACATCACCTGCTAACGGATACACAAAATAAATCAAGATTAAAACACCGATGCTCACCGACAGTTCAAAACTATAGAACCTTGGGTGCCTGGGTGGCTCAGTCAGTTAAGTGCCTGACTCTTGGTTTCAGCTAAGGTCAGGATCTTGAGGTTTGTGGGAAATGAGACCCGTGTCGGTCTCTGTGCTGACAGCATGGAGCCTGCTTGGGCTTCTCTCTCTCTCCCTTTCTCTCCCTCTCCTCCGTCCATGCACAAGTTCTCTCTCTCTCAAAATAAATAAACAAAACAAAACAAACAAAATACAAAAAAACACAACTATGGCGTCTTGAAGCTGAGATGCTGAGAGTCGCTCCCTGGGAAAGAGCTCCTTGGTGCCACTCTCAAAGCTCTGGTGCAAGCTCCCTCTGTAACAGCTCTCTGCAAAACAAATGCTAAATGCTATTTTTGCCTTATTTTTTGTAAAAGTAAAAATCCTCTTCTGATTTCTGTTGGTTAGCAAATACAGGTACCAGTGTAGGTCTCTCGTAAAAGCAAAGTGTAGGATAGATAATGTGAACTTTTCAAAAGCGGGCATTCGTGTAGAGCAAATCACTGTGTACCTCACTGGTGTTTGACAACAGGGCATAGTAGAGACAAATTTGAGTTCATTCATTCACTCAGTCGGTTGGAAGGCCCCCAGGCAAGTCAATTTATTTCCCTCGGCTTCAGATTCATCTGTTCCCAGAAGAGATTTAACTTGATCATCTCTAAGGCCCCCTTTTCAGTGCCAATTTCTATTCTGCTCATAATGCCTTGCCAAGAGTGCCAAACCAATTTACTTAGCACTTATACCCTCTCCTTCAATACACTGCCAACTCAACTTAATCATAGTCAGGAAGGTACTTTCTCAACAGTTTAAATCCAGCAGTTTTAAGCATGCAAAATGAGGCAGGCCTGCAGGATATCTGTGACGCTGTGAATTGTAGTAAGAAGTATATATTTGGCTTTATCCCTGTTTCTAGCACAGAGCTCCTAAAAACCCTTGGAATTTCCTAAGTGGTGAGATGGAAAGTTGCCTTTTGTTACGCTAATGAGGCAACTTTGGGACACCCCAGGTCACCTAAAGATGGGGTCTAATTGCTAGTGGTACCAACCTAGTAACTGGAGGGCTAAAACTTTCAGTCCCACTCCTCAACTTCCTGGGAATAGAAAGGGACTGGATGATGAACTGATCACCAATGGCCAACCAATGATTTAATCAATCATGCTGTGCAATAGAGCCTCCAAAAACCCCAAAAGGATGGGTTCAGAGAGCTTCTGGGTTGTGATTATATGGAGGTGTTGAGGGAGTAAAACACTCAGGACATTAAAGCTTTGTGCCCTTTCCTGTATACCTTGCCGTACACGTCTCTTCTCCTGGATGTTCATCTGAATCCCTTAGCATATCCTTTCATAATAGACTGGTAAACTTAAGTAAATAGTTCCCTGAGTTCTGTGAGCACTATAGTTAACTAATCAAATCCAAATGGGAAGGAGGTCATTGGTTCCAGATGGTTAGAAGTACAAGTCAACAGCCAGTGGAGCCAAGATGGCGGAGAGGAAGGGAGCTCTGTAAACTCCCTCCGCAC
>NC_043706.1:34649475-34756778 GCF_006229205.1 Suricata suricatta | reverse complement strand
GGGAAGAGAGGTGGTGGTGATGGTGGAGGGCACTTGAGGGGAAGAGCACTGGGTGTTGTATGGAAAACAATTTGACAATAAAATATTATGGGGAAAAAAAAAAGTACAAGTAAACAACTTAGACTTGTGACTGGCATCTGGAGTCCAAGGAAGGGGTCCTTGGAGCCACCAATCTACAGCAGTTGGTCAGAAGCATCAGGGTTAACCTATGGAATCTGATGCTATCAGATCTGAGTTGAATAGTAAGTAAGTAGGATGCCAAGCTGGTGTCCCAACCGCTGCTTGGTGGTATAAGTGTAACAGTGCACACACCTCAGAACTGGTCTCAGGACCATTGAATAGCCCTCTTTCTAACAGGTGTCTTTACAATCCTCTCAACCAGAGCAATGTAAGATGGCACCTGAAGACATTTCATACTTCCTAATTCCTTAGCTATCAACATTAGAATTTCTCTCACGGCACAATCTCTATTTTCACTGTATCCCTGGGTGCCTGTGTATCTGCACTTCACGTGCTTCCTAATTGCAGGGTTTTACGCACTATTTCACCTCCCTTAGTATTCACACCAGACCAGTGATTTTCAAATTTATTCAGAGGAAATCTTCCTCAAAACACGAGTATGTAAAACAGATTAGAAAGGGGATGGGAGGTGTTTGCTCTGGTTGAAAGGAGTAGGGAAGGGAAGGAGCTGAGTCCAGTCAGCTCAGCTCCCTCCTCCTCCCAGTGCTCAGAACCACAGGTGTACTTCAGAATATTCATCAGATTTCCAAGGTCTCTAGGCCAATTCCCCAGTAACTTAGTCTAGTTTCTGGAGCAGGACCTACTGCCCCAATTCAGGTATTCCCTTCAAAGTAACAAACTTCCATTCAAGTCATTAGAAATTATTTGGGTATAATCTAACCTCTGGCAGCATACAGAAATGTCTGTCTCTAGGGAAGACATCTGGGGGGGCTGAGGAGAAGATATTACTTTTGAACCTTTTAACTTTGTATCATGTATTAACTATGCCAAAAAAAAAAAAGAAAAAGAAATTTAAAAAAATTTAGTAAGTCATTAGCCATCTATGGATTTCTGTACCTTGTTGTCCATAATTGTCCACTGGCCCTCGACATTCTGCTTCAAAACACAGTGGCTTCGGGAAATCATCAGAGGGCAAATTTTTGATACCAGTTGGTACGTGACACCAAATCCTCGCCCTATAGTCACCTAGGAAGACAATGTAAGAGACATAATGAGTCATTCTGCTGAAAAGGGAGGTCCTTTACAATCTTGTCAACCAGCAATGTGCAGGTGTCCTGACTTATGAAACCAGACCTTGTGAAACCCAAACCTCATCAGCTGTCTCCTTCAGCTACCATGGGAGACACCAGGTAGAACAAAGCAAGAAGTTCTGACAAGAAGAGACAGCTGAATGAAGTTAATCATGGAATGTCAGGGTTGGGAGGACCCTGAAAGGTCACAAGATGGAGGAAAACCTTCCCACACACCCCCATCAACTAGTCTTAAACACTGCCAAGAACTACAGCATCTATATAAGACAGTTGCTCCAGTTTTTTGATGGTCCTGACTTGCAACTTTCTCCCTATAAATTCCATCCTTTGGCCCTGGCTCTGCCCCGCTCACCACGAAAATCTCCCATCCTCCTTCCACTTGACAGTTATAAAGTATCTACCTAGTCTTTTCTTGGCCCCCTGTTCCCTGTTACTTCAACCTAACTCCCATGGCATACGTCTGAGTCTCTTTGCTATCCTAATAGATCTGTGAAGAGACTCTTGGTTTATTTTTATTCCTGGATGCCATATTAAAAAATAATTTTTGTAACACAGTCAAATGCAAGCATCACTTTCCCAGTTCTAGATATTATCACTGGAGCATATAAATTGCATTAGCTTTCACGGCAGATCTATCACACTGCCAATGTATCCTCAGGCTTAGGAATGATTAAATTTCTTGGCCTAACCCCCCACCATAAGAATTGCTATGCTAAGTCATGTCTCTTCTATCCTATACTTGACTAGTTGGTCAATTTGGATTCAAGTGCAGGACCTTACATTGATTCCTATTAAATTTCATCTTGTTAGTTCAACCTATCACATGAGCTTGTCAAGACCTTTCTGAATTTTTAATTTGCCATCAGACATACTCAATATCCCTTCCAGCTCGGACTCATCCACCAAACTGATATGAGACCCTCTCTACATTCATTTAAGGCACAGATAAAAATATTGAAACAGGATGAGTCAAAGACAAAGCTCCAGGAAAGCTTAGTAAACATTACATCACACAATCTGGGTATACCTTTAACCAGCTGTAATTCAACCAAAAGTCTTTGTATCAAGTCCATATTTTCTACCTTATCCATGAGCGGACATGAGAGCTTCTGGAAAAGGTTGCAAAGAAGCCTCAATTCCCATCTATCACACTTCCCTGACAGACCAGTATAGTTTATAATAACCCTGTCAAGGAAGAAAATGAAATTCTCCTGAGATTTAGATCTTAGAATGCCCTGCTGATTCTTCTTGGTGCACAAGCCACCCCTTTAATGACCAGTACCACAAACATAGCTGAGAACATTAAGTCTGTGGTTTGGTATAAGCTACCCATTTGGCCCCTTTTGAAAATCGTTCCGAATCATGCCTGTCCTCCTCAGTCCCGCAAAGACCACCATGACTCCCCTTGCCCCTACCTAGTCTTCTCCTCAAACTCCCATCTCAGTAACTGACACTACCATCCAAGCAACCACTTAGCCCAAAACCGAGGAGCTATCTTTGATCCTTCTCTGTCCTTCAGCCTGGCATTAAAATCAATCAAATCAATTAAAATCAGCAATTGGTTGTAGTTCAAATATACCCTAAATCTGTTCATTTTTCTCTATCTCTATGGCCAATACCTTCGTCCAAATAACCTGACCTCCACCAGTCATGCTGTTCTTGTTCCTGCCCTGCACTCCCTGACTCAGACCAACTTCGTTCTCCACACAGCAGCTGGAGTGGTCATGTAAAACCTTAAACAGATCATTTCCCTTCTTTTCAAACTACATTCATGATCCAAACTCCTTTCCACAGTGTATAAGGCCTGAATGTCCTAACCGCCTCCACCTCTTTATAGTTTTATCTCACACCACAGACAGAAACACTCACAACTGCCTGAGGGTCTTCACCAGTCCCCTCTACTTGGAACGTCTTCTCTGAGACACCTGCATGGGCTCCTTCTCATCTTTCAAGTTTCAGGTCCTCAAGGGCCTACCCTGATTACCTTAAAGTTGTTGCCTGCTCCCTTCCTGACCACTGCATTCCTTCATGCTGTGAGCATGCACTTGTCACAATCCAAAGTTATCTTGTTTGCTTTACCTATTTATCCCCCCCACCCGTACTAGAATATAAATTTCACGAGCAGGGACCTTATCTGTCTTGTGTACTGCTGTGTTTCTGTACTTGGGACAGGAACTCTTACAATCTGACTTAAGTTCTTTAGTTCTTCGAATAGTTTGCCAGAAATTCCATTTGTTATCCAAGTTACTCAGAATTAACAGATATAGACTTTGAAAATGGAATGTTTAGGGGCACCTGGCTGGCTCAATCAGCAGAGCATGTGACTCTTTTTTTTTTTTTTTTTTAAGTTTATTTATTTTGAGAGAGAGAAAGAAAAAAAGAGCACACATGAGCAGGGGAGGGGCAGAGAAAGAGGGAGAGAGAATCCCAAGCAGGCTTGGTGACAGCACAGAGCCAGGCATGGGGCTCAATCTCACAATCAAACCTGAGCCAAAATCAAGAGCCGGACGTTTATCTAATGAGCCACCTAGGCACTCCTCAGTCAGTAGAGCACGTGAGTCTTGATCTCAGGGTTATGAATTTAAGCCCCATGCTGGGCATGGAGCCTAGTTTTAAAAATTAATTGGTTAAAAAAATTTTTTTAATGAAACGTTTAAGCTTTTACTGTTATCCATATTCAGTAAGAATTTCCATGTAGGTAGCTTTGTTTCTAATAAAGGAGTATTCCATAGCCCACAGAAAAGGGAGATGTACGGCTATTTTTTGAAATAAAAAGTCTGAATCCAGGACTCTGAATCCAGGAATGTAAGGAACCACTCTTTTTTGTCCTTCCCTTTACCAGCCGGTCCTAGAATTTACCTTGTACACCAAAGTTAAAGAGACTTTGTGAGCTTATCTGGATATTCCAGCACCATTTGCACATGAAAGTAAACTTCTTGTGGGAAGTGAGTGCCAATAAACCACCAATGCATTTGTTGGGGTTGTTTCTATTTACAACAATTTTGCAATCCTTACCCACTTTCACTGCTATCCCATTCCTCCCGGGCATGACTCCTATTGTTTCCCAAATGGCCAGCAAATACTGAAAAACCATCCTTTCCCTTTTTTCAACCCCTGTAGCCCAAAAAGCTTCATGAAAACCTGATTTGTTTTTCTACCAAACTCTCTGGATTGATTTAAGAAGTTTAAGGACGTGCTTGGCTAGCTCAGTTGGTAGGACACGCAACTCTTGATCTCAGGGTCCTGAGTTCAAGCCCTATGTTAGGCACAGAGAGTCCTTATAAACACAAAAAACAGGGGCACCTGGGTGACTTGGTCCGTTAAGCTTCCGACTCTTGATTTCTGTTCAGGTCATGATCTCCTGGTTCATAAGATCGACCCCCGCACTGGGTTCTATGCTGACAGCTAAGAGCCTGCTTAGGATTCTCTCTCTGTCTCTCTCTCTCAAAATAAATAAGTAAATAAAAATAAATAAGCATTAAAAAACAAAAACAAAACAAAGCCCTCTTAAAAAAAAATGGAAGTTTCAGGACAGCCAAACAATTTACTACTAGGTTCCATTCAGTGAAATGAGAGGAATCTTGTACTGTTTTATCTGGGAAATCGAAGACTTTGAGGGGAACTGGGAAGGCAGGAAACTACCTCTGTTAAAACAAAATGCTATCAGCACACTTAAATCTTGTGCACGCCACACACCACTTTGTGCTGTGGTGTGGGGCCTGTACGGTAAGTAAGACTTCACCTCCTGCCTAGATTCAGACTTCTCTTCACACACACTGTGGGCTATGCTCCAACTACTTCCTAACACCTGCCCTTGCAGACAGCCAGGCCTGGCGGGTGTCTCACACCCCCCTGGAGCAAGCCGGCCTTCCCACTATGCGTTTACTTTCCTCCACGGTTTGTATGGGTCTCTTCCCATAGAAGTGGCCTGACACAAAACTAACCAATAGTTTAAAATACGTGTAGGCGTACTTTACAATTCCTCTTGCCTTTGCTGCAGCACCTTTAATTCTTTCTGCCCCAACTCCTACTCCTACTCCCACTCCCAGTGCTACCAAGCTATTCAGAAGTGAAGAATTAATCCTCAGCAACTAAATCTGAAAGAACATTAACATTTGACTAAGTACTTTATAAGGCTGAGCTTGAGTGGGGTACACTTGCAGGGCTCACATTAAGTATCACATATCAAGGCCCAAATCTAATATAAAATAAGGTGTAGCTACTGTTATTCCGGTGCTGACATCTTCATTTGTCAAAAGGCGAATGCTTTAGGAAGAAGCCGTGCAGGGGAAGGTCAACCCTCAAGATGAAAGAACATAAGCCTAACATGGACTTCAGGCGCCTGGATAGATTTGAGGGCAGAGATGTCTTTCTGGGTGTTCTTGAAATCACAGCACGCAAGTAACCCTTTAAAACCTCCTAATCTAGCCAGTGAAGGCCGGTCCCCTCCTCGCACTGGAGGAACCTCGGTTCCAGGAGAGTACGAAATAATCCATGTCTTGGTAGTCGATTGGACAGCCTGGGAGGACGTTCTCAGACCTCTTCACTGTGTTTCCCCGTTCAAGCAATAAACTCTTTGAGGGCAAAGTCGCTATTATTTGTCCCTCTCATAATACACGAAAACCCATAAGTAATAAATATCTGGGAGACTGAACTAAGACTATATAGCTTACAGGAAAAAAAAAAAACACTAACACACATAACAGTCAAAAGACTTATTTACCCTTTCATACAAATTATTCCCAGTCACCAGGAGCGGGTCCCCGACCCAGCTCTCATGCCCAAGCCGACGGAACCCTAACTCGTCCCGCCCCCTCTTGTACCACCCTAGGCCACCACCCAACAGCCCCCACGGGGAAGCGTGCCTCATCTCTCCTCTTTATTTTTCTTTTTTTGCACTAATGAGCGCACTAGAAAACATTACAGGCGGCCTCTGGAGGGGACAGCCCTTCGAAGTCTGAATCCGTCCCCCCACCCCCAGCACAGGGACTCAGAATAATTGCAGACCCTCCCACAGGGTCAATTCACCTCAAGAGACGGAAAGTTACGTCAAAGTTTAAGCATTTTAAGGGGCGCGGCCCAGAACTCGGTCGTGTTCAATACAAACTTGACAAAGTTCATGCTTTCCCGCTGCCCCCCGCCCCCGCCCCCGCTCCGAGCCACCTTCACCGGGCGGTCCCAGTCCCCTCAGCAAACGCAGCCGCCCGGTCCTCACAGCCTTCCACGCCCACCTCACGCCGAGCCCCCCCCACCAGCCGCGACCTCAGCCGCAGCCCAGCCCGCAGGCCCCGGCCTCCTTCGAAGGGGCCATCTTTCCTTCAGCGACGTCCTAGCTCCACACAAGCCGCTCGCCCTCCCAACCCCCCGCCCCAGAACCCCTTCCTCTCCCTCGGGACGCCCCTCCTCACGTCCCTTCCCTCTAGGCCGCTCCCACCTCCTCTTTTCCATTCATCAGCCCCACCCGGACGTCCCGGCTCCCTCCCGGCCTTGCTTCCTCAAGCCCCTTCGCTCTCCCAAGGACCCTTTGCTCTCACCTCGCTTCCGTCCTCCAGCAGCAGCCACTCAGCGTTCATCCCCACTCGCTGCAAGCACCAACTCCGGCTACTGGCGCGGTCTCCCGTGACCAACGAGCCAGGCTCCCCCATAACCCACTCGGCCCCGGGGTCGCAGTCAGCACAGGGCGAGACCCCCACCCGGGTTCCCGCCGCCTCTCGGCTCCGTCGCCGGCGCCATAACTAAACAACAGACAGAAGTAATCGCTACGCTCTCGCGATCGATGCGAACACCCGGCGGGTCTCAGCGCCCCTCCCGCCCAGCCTGCAAGCGCGAGTCACTGCGCCTGCGCCGGCGTGAGGGTGGCGAGGAGGGCGCGGTTGTGAGGCCGTCTAGCTCCAGGTTGACGCGGGGTCGCCCTGGAGCTGCGTCTCTGGCGCCACACCCGCTCCAGAACCACCACCTCAGTAGTAGCTCCCCGCGACTGAAGCCTCGTACCCGCTCTCCTTCACAATTTTTATTTTGCTTTATGATGAGTTTCATGATATCTCAAACTGTAACCAGCTTTTAAACAACTTGTGATAATTTTTAAATGTTAAGACTGGGGGCACCTGGCGGGCTCAGTAGTATGCGATTCTTGATCTCAGCAGTGAATTCAAGCCCCATGTTGGTTGCAGAGCTTAGAAAGAAGAGAGAAAGAAAGAAAAAAAGGGGAGCGGAGGGGAGGAAAATATTGAGTTGAGTCTGTTCCTAAATAGCATCTGTTTTGCATGACCTCCTTTTACTACCGAATTTTTCAAAGCTTTCAGTAAACAAATCTATGAGGCAGAAATCAGTTACCCGAGATGAGAGAATTTGAGGGGGGATAGAAATGTTCTGAAACGACTGTGGTGATGATTGCACAGTTGTATACTAGTGAAAAGTCACAGAAGCACGACGTACGCTTCCAATCGATGAATTTTATGGTATGTAAATTATCCTCAATAAAGCTATGTTTAAAAAAAAATCACACACCCCTCAAATTCTTTGATTTCTCTGGTATAGTGTGGTAGCTCTCGCCTGTAATGAGTACCTCTGTGATAACTCAGCACCCCCTTTTGTCTCTCCCATTTGCCAATCCCTGGCCAACCATTCTCTTAAATTCTTTCAGGGAAAGTATATATACTAAATGAATCCTACAAAGCACAACAGTAAAGGCTAACATTTATGGAGAACTAAGTGCCAAGTACTAAGCCAAGCACCCTACATACCTTATCTTATGTGCTCCTCACAAACAGTATGATAGTGGTTGCAATTATAGTTCTTATTTTAAGATTCATGAGAAAAGAGGCACAGAGGAGCTTAGCAATCTATCTGCTCCAAGTAACAAGTTAAATGGTAGAGTAGAACGCCAATTCCGTTTCTAGGACCTAAGTTTCTAACCATGCTTGGAGTTTTATCTGGGTGGCCTGTGAGGTCACAGAGGTCACAGAGGGTCAAGAAAGTTGGTAGGAGCCACAGTGCAGACACTCCCCTGGGCTCTGGATTTCATGCCTGTTGGTGCCTCCATTCCACCTTAGCATTCTGTCCCAGGAACAGCAAGTGTATCTGGAGGCCAGCCTGACATTTGGTTGACATGTCTCCTTAGACTCTTCTTGGCTGTGACAGTTTCTCAGACTTACCTTGTTTCTGATGACCTTGACAGGTTTTGAGGAGCACTGGCCATGTATTTTGTAGAATGTTCCTAAATTAAGATTTGTCTGATGTTTTTCTCATGCCTAGACTGGGGAAATAGGCTTTAGGGAGGGAGGCCACAGAGGTTAAATGTTATCACATCATACTGAGGGTACATACCAGCCACATGAATTATCACTATAGCTGTTAATCTTGACCATCTGGCTGAGATAATGTGTGTCAGGCTGCTCATCAGCAAAGTTACTTTCTCTCCTCCCCTTTTTCCATACTGTGCTTTCTGGAAGTCACTACACACAGCCTACACTTAAGGAGTGGGTGGCCCAGTCAGTTAAGCATCCAACTTCGGCTCAGGTCATGATCTAACAGTTTGTGGGTTCAAGTCCTGCATCAGGCTCTGTGCTGACACCTCAGAGCCTGGAGCCTGCTTCGGAATCTGTGTCTCCCTCTCTCTCTGCCCCCCTCCCACTCATTCTCTCTCATTTTCTCTCTCTCAAAAATAAACATATAGGGGCACCTGGGTGGCTCAGTCAGCTAAGCATCCGACTTCGGCTCAGGTTATGATCTCACAGTTTGCGAGTTCCAGCGTCAAGTCAGACTCTGCGCTGACAGCTCAGAGCCTGGAGCCTGCCTCATATTCTGTCTCCCCCTCTCTCTCTCTGCCCCTCCCCCGCTCGTACTCTGTCTCTCTCAAAAATAAACATTAAAATTTTTTAAGTAAGAAATAAACATCTAAAATAAAAAGGAGTGGGAGTTATGCTCCACTTCCATAAATGTTTATAATTCTTCTGCATGTGAGATTTGCCTCTTCTCCCCCATTTATTTACTGAATAATATATTCATATTGGCACGGATTCATGGATACTTATTTTATGCTTTGTGTTATAATCCAATACTACTTTATTTATTTTATTACTCAGATTGTTCCTACTTTGGCTACATTGTCCCTTTGACATACTTTCATTGTGTTTTATTGAGCACATCTTTGTTTTCTAGCACAAGGTGCTCTAGACCTAGAATCAGCCATTTCTCCAAGGAGCTCTGCTTCCTTTTACTGGGAAATGGTGCTGTAAACCAAGGTCTGGGCACTAGGTATGCTCCTTGCCATTGGGATGTTATTACTTCTAGGTCATCTTAGCTGACAGGGAAGTAAATATTTGTATGACTACTAACTCCTCTATATCTACATATTTATGAATGTTATAATATATGTATGCATTTATATTGTATGTATGTATGTACATAGTAATACATATACTCCTATCTGGAAGTTACATGTGTGCATACTGATGTCTTACAACTCCACTGCATTACCACCTGGCCCCTGGATCATTCTAGTCATCCCACCACTCTTGTTGATCAACAACCTTCCACTCCAAAAATGCCAGCCATTTACTTAATTTCCATTCCAGTATACGTGTTCCAGTATTCCAGTATAGTGTTTTCAGAATTGTTAGCCAATACACCCCTGGGAAACACTTTATCAGAGCACACTACCTATGAGCAAGTCTTTGGCTTTTAGTCTCACAGACATCACTCATTTCCAGAGTTACTTAGGTCAGCACCCTATTCCCCACCCCTTTCAAGAGATTGTTTCATAGTTAGATTCTTTTGTCACAGTCTGAATTCTCTCTGGGATCCCCGGACCTCCCACAATGATCTTTTTAAATTCATATACATTGAGGGTGCCACCTGGGTGGCTCAGAGTCCAACTTTGGCTCAGGTCATGATCTCATGGTTTGTGGGTCTGAGCCCCACATTAGGCTCACTGCTGTGAGTACAGAGCCCACTTTGGATCCTCTGTCCCCCTCTCTATCTCTGCCCCTCCCTGCGCATGCTCTCTCTCTCTCTTTCAAAGATAAACACATTTAAAAAATAAAATTCATATACATTAAGGTTAACTTTCATAATGTACAGTTTCATGAATTTTGGCACATGCATTGTGTCATGTATTATAGTATCATAGAGAATAGTTTCATCACCCTAAAAAGTCTCCTGTGCTTCCCTTATTTGGCCCTCCCCCGCCCCTGTATCTTGTTTGTTTTATTTAACATGTCCTGGGGATCCCTCCATAGCATGTAGATCTATATTCCTCCTTCCTCTTTTTAGCTGTGTATCACTCCATTGTGCAGCTGTACCATTGTTTCTTCAATGAATGATACACAGTCTGCCTCTTTCTAGTCTTTTGTTATCACAAAGAGCCCAACAATGAATTAATAGGTACTACTTATGAGTATGAGATGCTTTTCACAAAGTATCTTACTTAATCCTCACCACCATCCTACAACATAGCCCCACTTACCTATGAGAAATCTGAGACTACTAGTTTCCCCAAGGTCTCCTCACTGTGAACTTCTTGGGAGTCATGTCTATTTTTCAGTTGTATTCTTGAAATTTTTATTGACTGCATAAATGTAACTCAACTAGTAAATGGTGCTGCTGGGAACTGAAGCCATGGCTGTGAGCTTGGACCTCTCTATCCCAAAGGCTGAACCCATTACAGTCCAGCAGTGATCTCTAAGGTGGAACGGTCCCCCAGGGAGTGCATAAGATGACCCACTGGCTTATGGGAAGAATATAGTAGGTTGTCTAATTAGGTTTTTATCCCATTATTTTATTTAAAAACAGTCCACCTTTGTGAATATTTTATACTTCCATAAAAGGACAACATAGAGGATATATATATATATATATATATATATATACACACATATATATATATAAACTTTTTACAAATAAATATACATAAATTGGGCTGTATGCTCAGACGTTCTTTTGCTACTAAGAATGCACGGTCAAAATGGTTTGTAGATTCTGCCTTCTAAGATTTGGGGATTTTATTAACTCCACCTCCCCTGTTTATTCCCTTATAACAGTGAATCTCAACTGGGGGCAATTTTGCCCTCCAGAGGACATTTAGCAATATCTGGGAGCACTTTTTATTGTCATGACAGGGGCAGGGGTGCTCCTGGCTTATAGTGAGGGATGCCAGGGATGCCGCGAAACATCCTACAAATCACAGGACAGCCCACAACAAGCATTATCCAGTCCAAAATGCCAATAGTGGTAAGGTTGAGAAGCCTTGCATTATGCCCATCTCAAGACGGAAAAATGGAGAGGAAAGAAAGAGCAGGATGCAGAAAAGGAAATAAGGTGTCATCTGTATCTGTGGATCTGACACCTGTCTCATTACATACGCTCAATATTTGTGAATCAAACTGAGCTGAGGAGTGTTAGAAAGAGTTGATAGTGAAGAGGCTTGGGAAATAAGAAAGGAAAAGAAGAGGAGGAAGCACAAGGCAAGAAGAAGGAAGGGAAAGGGAGGAAAGAAATATGGAAAGGAAATGGGGAAGACTATTTTCCAAGATGATTATAAGATCTCCCATCCCATATACTCTTACAATGTGACATTGACCCTCCTCACATTGGAAGATGGCATCCATATTTCCTCCCCTGGAATCTAGATGGGCATGTGACATCAGCAAAAGTGATGTTACGCTGTAAAAGATAATACAGTTTCTACATGACCTTTTTGTGGATGCTCTTGGAACCCAGTCACCAAAAGGAAGTGTAAGAACAAACACATGAAGAAATCACGTGTAATGTCTGGCCAGTAGCTCCAGTTGAGGTCTCCAGCTGATAACCAGCATCAACTGTTACACATGGGAATCAAGGTGCCCCTAAATGACACTAGCTCCCAATGGTGAGTCAACCCTAGTCTGAGTCTTTTCAGCTGAGGCCCCAGACCTCATGGAATAGTGATCCCTGAATTGTCACCCCTATTGTACCCTACCTGAGTCCTGACCCACAGTCTGTGAGCATAAGGCAATGGTTGTGTTAAACACTTAGTTTTGGGGTAGTTTGTTATACAGCAGTACAAAATTAGAACAGGAAAGGTGGGAGGGTCGGTTAGCCAGTCATTAGTTATCTGTTTATATATTAGGGTAATACTAGCTACTGTAAAATACAAATGCCAAGTTTCATTGGTTAGCACAATAGAAATTATTTTCTTACTCACATAATTGTTCGGTACAGTATTCCTGGTTTGTGGACAGTCTTTCATTAAATCATTCAGGGTGGAGCTCCTGGGTGGCTCAGTCAGTTAAGCGTCCAACTTCAGCTCAGGTCATGATTTTGCGATTCATGAGTTCAAGTCCCCTGCCCTGCCCAAGGCTCTGTGCTGACTGCTTGGAGCCTGGAGTCTGTTTCGGATTCTGCATCTCCCTCTCTCTCTCTTCCCCTCTCCTGCTTGCTCTCTCTCTCTCTCAAAAGGAAATAAGCATTAAAAAATTTAAAAAATAATAATTCAGGGTGCCTGGATGGCTCAGTCAGTTGAGCATCTGACTTCGGGTCAGGTCATGATCTTGCAGTTCATGGGTTCGAGCCCCATGTCGGGCTCTGTGCTGACAGCTCAAAGCCTGGAGCCTGCTTCAGATTCTGTGTCTCCCTCTCTGCTCCTGCCCCGCTCATGCTGTCTCTCTCTTGCAAGAATAAATAAACATTAAAAAAATTTTTTTAATTAAAAAAATAATTCAGGAACTCAGACCTCTTTCTTCCTGTGGCTTCTCTATTCCCCCAAAGCTATTCTACAAAGCAAAAGAGGGGAAAGATGGAATGAAGAAGACACACCTGCTTCTTAACTATCTTGTCCCCAAAGTTACATTCCCTCTGCTTATATTTTATTGGAGAAAACTGGTCACATGACCCTACCTAGATCCAGGAAAGGTTGGGAAATGTAATCCCTGGTTGACCAGCCAGTTCCCAGAAATTATTCTGTAATGCGGAAAGGGGAGCATGAATTTTGATGGGTAGCTAGCTGTCTCTGGCAGACTTTAGAACTCAAGTTTATGAAATGATGATCATAATAAAGCTTTCCCTTCCTCTTCCTCTCTCACATTTCCTTTCTTTTTATCTCCCTGGAGTAGAAGCGGAATAGAAGGATTGAGTATAAGTGATCACATTTTTGTCCACTCTGAATTTTGTGACAGTTCAGCCCTTAATTCAGTGGGAACCTAGACGCTACTGTGGCATGGCAGTGAGGTGTGTGGAGTTTGGAGCCAAGTTGCCCGAGTTCCAATCCTAGCTCAGTTACTTACTAGATATGAGAACGTGGGCACATTACTTGACTTCTTCAAGCCTCCATTTCTCCATTTATAAGACAAGGGTGAGGATCGGATAACAGTCAACGTACAGGATTGTTTTGAGGATTAATCTGGTGAATTCCCGTAAGATATTTCTGCTTGGCATCCAGTAAGTACCCAATAATTGTTAGCTACTATTGTAGAAGAATGGAGTGTGGCTTTGGCAGAAGCCACCTCCTATAGGTATAAAGTCTATCTCCCTGTGCTTTCTCTATGTTCTCCTAAGAGACATGGAAACAAGATGTTTCCCCCTCTTTAAATTGTTTTATTATAAAGTTAGAAGTCCCTTCAATCAATTTTAGACTTCTTTTACTGATCTCCAAGCAAGATGGTTTTTTTTTTTAAACGTCTAAAGCAATAGTTCCCTCTGTGAGCAAGCATGGTCCATTTTGGGGGCACAGCTCTGCCAATTGATTTAAAGCATGGTTCCCCTGTGTGAGGTTCAATAAAGGTGAAGTGGAACTTTTTTTATTAATGTTTCAAAGGATTGAGCAGAGAAGAAAGGGGTCTTGATGTAGCATCTCAAGCAAGGTCCTGTGTTTCTCCTTCAGTCTCTCTAATCCTGAGATCACAAGTCAAGTTTTCAATAGATTGCTGCATTTAGTCAGTGTGGGGTTGGGGCCAGGCAGTGACTACACAACAAGCTCTCTAGGCTTGTTGGAATTCAGGGTGACTGGGGGAAGGTAAAATCCCAGATGGAGTGATTCATCCTGTGTGTGTGTGTGTGTGTGTGTGTGTGTGTGTGATGGGGAGGTGGGGCTAATGGCGCCACATTTGCATTCACTCTACCTTTTCTCTTACTCATTTATTCTACTATTTCTTCTCTGCCCATCTCCAAATGTAAGACTCTGTGCTGAAGGAATCAGGGAACTATGTCTTTTATTTTTGAAAGGGAAATGTTTTGGAAAACCAGGAGTAGGTGAGGAAGGAAAAAGGAACCATCTGCTTTGGATAGCTTGTGTATTAACTGCTGTTTTATGTAAACATAGAGTTTTAAGTATAGGGTCTGTAGGATATTTCTGATACCTTTAATCAAGTTTATTATGTCTTGGAAGTGCTTATAATGACTCCTCAAGTTTACTGTATTCTGGAGGTACCGTAATCAGGAATTCAGGTGGATGTTTTAGAGGCTCTTAGAAGTAGTACTGTGAGAAACCGCCATGTTCCTTTCTGGTTGGGGCTCTGGCTGTGTCTTTAAACATCTGTATCCTTTAACTTGCCAATGATCAGTGTCCATTTCAAATATTTATTACCCTTCTGATTTTACTGAGGGGGAGAGGGAGAGAGGAAAGGAGGAGGTAGGTAAGAGGGAGGGAAAGAAGGCAGTGGGAATTAGGTATCAATAATTACTACCTCATTTTCTTCTCCTGACAGAGTTGGCTTCAGGTTATTTACTTTGCAAATAATACATGGTATCAGGTGCCTAATATAAAATAGGCTTAGGGTGACTTACAAGAGAATCCTATCATTCTGAGATGGCTATATTTGGACTACAAAAAAAACCCCAAAAAACCCAAAACCAAAAATCCCTACTTCAACTCACCTTTGTCTAAAGTTGGGGAAAGGGGGGAGAGAGTGGGAATGCTTCTCACACGGAGAACCTTGAGTTCTATAATCCAAGGTTATAATGCAATTCTCGTCACATTTTTTCGACCTAACAAATTCACTGCATTATCAGCTGTGGCATTTATTATTCAAGACTTGTGGAAACGTGCTTATTTCAGCCAGAAGCAGGTTTCTTTCTTCCATTTCAGTAATAACACTCAGAGCTGTGTTTTTCAAACTGAAGTTAACACTCAGTAATGAGTCTTGACTAGCATTAAAAATTTTTTTTAATGTTTATTCACTTTTTAAATTTTTTAAACCATTTCTTTTTTTTTAATTTTAAATGTTTTATTTATTTTTGAGAGAGAGAGAGAGAGAGAGAGAGAGAGAGAGGGGCAGCTCGAGCAGGGGAGGGTCAGAGAGAGAGAAGGAGACACAGAATCCGAAGACAGCCTCCAGGCTCTAGCTGTTAGCACAGAGCCCAATGCGGGGCTCGAACCCAAGAACCCTGAGATCATGACCTGAGTGGAAGTTAGATGCTCAACCAACTGAGCCACTCAGGTGCCCCAATGTTTACTCATTGAGAGAGGAAGAGAGAGACAGAGCATGCGCAGGGGAGGAGCAGACAGAGAGGGAGACACAGAATCTGAAGCAGGCTCCAGGCTCTGAGCTGTCAGCACAGAGCCGGATGCAGGGCTCGAACTCAAGAAATGTGAGATCACGACCTGAGCCAGAGTTGGATGCTTAACTGACTGAGCCACCCAGGTGCCACTAGCATTTTTAAAAAATGGGATAAAACAGGTCACAGGCCTCCATTCGTAGGAACAATATGTACTGTATGTGAAATGTTTGTTGTTCGTATTTGTGTATGTGTCTGTGTCCTGGGCTCAATGTAAAATGTGTTTTTTACTGTAGGTTATGGTCAAAAATGGTTGGAGGATTTCTGGTGCTAGACAAGAAGGACCAAGCACACTGTGGTCTCTTTCTGCTGCTAATTATGACTAAAAATTACGGACAAACTAGCACTGAGAATTCTGTAAAGTAAATAAGCAGGGAAATTATGGAGGGAGTCAAAGCTTTCATGAAGAAGCTACCTGTAGGGAGTGAGTTTCTAAAAAATTTTCCATCTTGGGGAGCCTGGGTGGCTCAGTAGGTTAGCGACTGATTTCAACTCAGGTCATGATCTCATGGGTTTGTGAGTTCAGGCCCGTGTTGGGCTCTGTGCTGACAGCTCAGAGCTTGAAGCCTGCCTGGGATTCTGCGTCTCCCTCTCTCTCTGCCTCTCCCCCCACCCCCAACCCCATGCTGTTTCCCTCTCTCTCAAAAATACACATTAAAAACAATTTTTTTCCATCTTTATGCTCACAGTTTTGACCTGAGAGTTGGCCCCATTAAGCGGCTTCCCAGTAGCACTGGCAGTAAAAAAACAAGAGAACCCCAAAGAAAACAACTCCGGTTTCTTCTACTCTACACACTTTTGACACCAAATGTGTGGGGTGGTGTTGTTTTTGCTGTTGTTTGCCACATCAACCAATTCTCCAACTCTCTGAATGCCAATAGGATGTCCTACAACTCAATTCTGACGCTACCTGGAGCCAGCACAGACCTCACAGGCTAAGGGCTCCATCCCAAAATACCGCCCCCACTTCAGGTGCCAGTCATATGCCCCAGGCTGTCACTTGTGTATTTACCAAGTGGCTACAAATTAGGGGGTTCCCATAACCCCTTCCTCAGGTTCGATGATTGGTTACAATGGCTCACAGGACTCAGAGAGCACTTACTTACATTTGCTGGTCTATCACAAAGGAAGAGCCAGATGAAGAAGGATTAAGGGGCGGTCTGGAAGGGTCCTGAGCACAGGTGCCCGTGGAGTGGGGATACGTCACTCCTCCTGGCACTCGGGTGCATTCACCAGCCCAGCTCTGTGCACCTCTTTGGTAAGGGTTTTTAAAGGAGGTTTCATCATGTAGCCATAATTGATCAATAACTCAATCTCCAGGCCCTTCCCCTTCCCCAAAGGATGAGGATGGGGCTGAAAGTTCCAAGCTCACAGTCATGGCTTGGTCTTTCTGCTGACCAGCCCCCCATTGTGAAGCTAACCGGGAGTTCACCATGAGTCACCTCAAAATACAACGTGAACAAAAGATGCTCCTATCACTCGGGCAATTCCAAGGGTTTTAGGAGCTCAGGGGCAGAGATCAAATATATATTTCTTATTATGTCACAAATCACATCTCTCTGACGAAAGAACTTGGTTAAAGGGTCCCTGTGAGCCAGAGAGTGTGGGGGGGGGGAATTATAATTATTTTTTTTCTCTCTTCTGGACCTGTGCCAAGGGCAGAACTCAATTGTGCAGCAGTGTGGCACTAGTGGGGGCAGCAGAAAATTCAAGAGAACACTGTCATTCTGGCTAACTGACTAGGAAACAGAGCACTGGTAAGCCAGAGAGTACAAGGGGGAATCCCAGAAAGAAGCCAGCTAGAGAGGGGATCCCAATTCTGTGTACAAGTTCGGCATGGTCAAAACAAACCCAAAGCAGCATAGCAAAGCCTCTGAAAAACTGAAATGACACTAGAACAATGGCCCTCAGAAGATGAGAGAAAACTTGCAGTTTAAACCTAACTGGGTTGCCTACTTAAAAACGAAGTCAGTGCTTTCTAGAGCAGAGATCAGCAAATTTTTTCCATAAAAGGCCAGATAGTAAATACTTTTAAGCTTTGTGGGCCATACAGTTTATCACAACGACTCTCAACTCTGCTATTGCAGTGTCAAAGCAGCCAAAGACAAGATGTAATGAATAAGTATTGCTGTGTTTCAGTAAAACTTTATTTATAAAAAAGAGGAAGAGGGTTGGATTTGGCTCACAGGCCATAGTTTGCTGACCCTTTCTCTACGAGATTTTAGTAAGACCAAAACTCTTACATATAATATCAAAATGTCCAGGATACAGTCCAAAATTACTCAACATTCCAAGATCTAGAAAAAGGTGATCAATTTTTATGAGGAAAGACAATTGAAAGATGTCCACCCCAAGATGACACAGATGTTGGAAATGCCAAACAAAAATGTGAAACAGTATTAAACTGTGCTCCAGGAGGTAAAAGTAAACACACTTGAAACAAAGGGAAAAATCGAAGTTCTCAGGAAAGAAACAAACTATCAAAAAAATGGAAATATTATAACCCAAACCCATAATATCTGAAATAAAAACTCATGGGGCACCTGGGTGGCTCAGTCCGTTGAGTGCCTCACTCCTGATTTTGGTTCAGGTCATGATCTCACAGTTGTGAGTTCAAGTCCCGCATTGGGATCTGTGCTGATCGTGCCTGCTTGAGATTATCTCTGCCCCTCCCTCTCTTTCTCTCTCTCTCTCTCTCTCTCTCTCTGAAAATAAATAAATAAGCTTAAAAAAATTCACTGTATGGGCTCGTGATGCCTAGGTGGCTCAGTTGGTTGAGCATCTGACTTCAGCTCAGGTCATGATCTTCCAGTTTGTGGGTTCAAGCTTTGCATCAGGCTCACAGCTGTCAGTGCAGAGGCCACTTTAGATTCTCTGTCCCCTTGCCCCTCCCCCACTCATGCTCTCTTTCAAAAATGAATATACATTTGAAAAATTCACTCTATGGCTTAATAGTAGAATGAAGATGACAGCAAAGGAATCAAGGGACTTAAAGATAGACAAAAAGAAAGTTCTTAATCTGAAGAATGAAACGGAGAAAAAGTGAAAAAATAAAACAGAATCTGAGGAAGTATGGGTCCAACATTCATATCACTGGACTCCCAAGGGAGTGAGATCGGTGCAGAAAAATACATATATATTTGAAGAATAATAGCTGAGGGCTTCTCAAATTTGGTGAAAGACATAGAATTATAGATTCAAGGAACTCAAATCCCAAACAGGATAAATGCAGCAAAACAAAACAAAGCAAAACCAACAAATAAACAAAAACCAGAAAAAACACCCAAAACTCCAAAAATAAAAATAACCCCAAACAATCCACATTCAGATACACTATCAAACTTCTGAAACCCAAAGGGAAAAAAAAATCTTAGAAGCCGTCTGAGAAAAACATGGTGGTTCCTCAGAATATCAAAAATAGAATTACCACATGGTCCAGCAGTTCTGCTTATGGGCTTACACCCCAAAGAGCTGAAGGCAAGGCCTTTAAGTCTTTTTTACATACCTGTGTTCACAGCAGCCTTATTCTCAAAAGCCAAAAAATGTAAGAGCATTGACAGATGGAAACAAAATATGGTGTGTGTGCGCGTGTGCGTATGTGTGGACTATTAATTCAGCCTTAAAAAAGGAAGGATAGTCTGATACACACTACAACATAGATGAACCTTGAGGACATTCTGTGAAGCGAACTAAGTCAACAAGAAACCCCAAATATTGTATTGTTCCTGTTACGTTACCTAGTCTGTCTCTCTTCAGTGAGACAGAAAGCGGATTGGTGGTCGCCAGCGGCTGTAAGAAGGAAATGGGGAGCTGTTGTTTAATGGATACAGAGTTCCAGTTTTGCAAGATGAAATGATTCATGGAGAGGGATGGGGGTGATGGTCGCAGAACAATGCAAATGGACTTACCCCTACTGAACTGCACACTTAATGGCAAGCTATGTTCTGTACATATTGCCACAATTTTTAAAAACACAGTCTGAGAAAATAATGGAATTAAATAGAGACCAGCGATCTCAGTGACTGGATTGTTCATTAGAAACTGTGGAAGAGACAGCAGAACATCATCTTTAAAGCGCCAGAGTAACTATATCTGGAGAAAATATGTTCAGAACTGAAGGCAAAATAAAGACCATTCTCCGATGAAGGCACACTAAGAGACTGTCTCAAGAACGTTTTCCGGGCAGAAGCGAAATCATAGTTTCAGGGGGTTAGTTGAAGCCCAAGGAATGAAGGGGGGATCGCTTCTCGGCCCTCTGGCTAAGCTCAAGTGTAGGAATGAAGGAGGCACATAAACGGCAAGTGGCTCCTCTGATGCTCTTTAAGACATGTGCACCTATTAAGGGCAGAAGGTGTCGATTCTGAGCCAGGCACGTGGCCGCCTGGAACAGACCATTCCTCCCGGCTCCCTTGCAACTAGGTGTGGCCTACTGTGGGCACTACGTTCCGGTCCGTGAGTTGCAAAAGGAGGTATGGGGCAACTTTCTAGGATGTTCCTTAAAATACTGCAGACATTGTTTTCATTCCTTTTTCTCTGTCCCTCCATCCTGTCCCTTGGGAAGTGGATGCAGTGGCTGGAGTGGCGGCCGCCATCTTCCCCGTGAAGACTGAGACGAGGAGTCCAGGTTCCTAAAGACTCTCTGAAACCGAACCATCATCCTAGCCCTGGGTGGTCTACTTTTAGACTCTCGTGTGAGGCAGAAGTATATACCCTTGTTGTGTAAGCCGCCATTATTTTCCGGTTTCTGCAGCATGTTACTGAATCTAATCTGAAGATAGCTCCTAATTACTGAAACCAAGCAACACTCTCAAATGAATCCGGGGAGAAGTTCTGGGTGAAGAAACCATCCGTGTGTTTATCATAGTGCTTGGCAGATGGCGAGGCGCTCTATAAATGTCAGTGGTTAGGGACCATGTTACTCAGTTTTGCATTTTCCACAGTATCCATCGCAGAGTCAATGCGCCATCCTCTGCGGCTGCCTTCTGACTTTCGGTTGATCCCCTGCTTGCCCTGTGGAAAATGTGTCCCCCAGCCTTACTGGTACTAGCAAGAAAAACCTGAGAAAAGGGCACTCCTTAGGTTCTAGGTTACACAAATCCACAGGAGAAAAGTCAGCAGTGGAGGAGGAAATACACTATTTATTTACAATTCTTTCACTTTATCCACAATTTTCCATACAAACATAAAAACTAAAAAAATAAAACCACCACTTGGGAACACAAGTGTCTCTCTTTAATTAGTCCGGTGTAGGAAGGGTCACAGCCCTCTTGCTCTGTGAAGGAGATGACTGAGGCACACTGAAGGGAGGCGGGGGAAGGGTAGAAGGCCTGAGAAGCAGCTCCGGATAAGAAATGGAACATGCCAGCGCAGTGGAGCGTCACTGGCAGGGACTCGAGGGTGTCACCCACTGGGGACACTGACCGGCTTCCCAGGAGAATGAAGGCCGCTTGCCACCATCCCCGCCCCCCTCCCCAGCCCCATCCCCTCCCCATCTCCCCCCACCTCTCCACTACAGACCTCCAGAAATCAAACATGCCTCACGCATCTCATGAGCGGTGTGGGCTAGGATGGTGACAGTGGGGCAGTGCTGGACACTTCTCTCGGAGAAGAGCCCCAGACCCCAGGGGGACACAGAAAACCCCTCTCCTTGGCACTGATGAGTCAGTCACAGCTTGTTTTGAACACAATGCTGACTTCAAACGGAACAACAAAAGCTCTCCCCCAGCATCCTGGGGAAAGGGAAGGGCTGAAAACATGCTCTCTGGGAGGTGGCTAGGGGTGAGGGCGGGGTGGGGGCTCTATCTGCCCAACAGCGGGAAGGAGCAGGGCTGACACTCCACTAAGACCCAGGGCGGGGCAAGAAGGGGAGACAGAAAAACTCTGAGCCACTGACACTTGGACGACTGCCCCCTGGTTGTCAGAGCAGCTCCTCCTGCCTGGCCCCGCCTGCTCTGGTGGCCTCCCATCTGCTTGCTCCCAGGAGGCGCCCCGAAACCAACCTGGAGGTGCTGCACCCACCTGCCTGGCGACGTCATCTGTGCCAGTGACCTTGATTGCTGTCACATGTTGATGCACATTATAAATATAAAACCATATCTGCTACAAAGAAGACATATATTTGTACATCTTTACCCATATACATAATAACACAATTTACACATAATATCTTGGAGTGGGTCATCATGGAAAAGGGGTTTGGAGAGGTAAAAAGCCCCTTCTCCCTCCCCCTGCCCTGATCCTTCTCACGGGATGCTTGTATACTTGGTCACCGGGGGCCCATCCCAGCTGGTCGTGGAGGGGCTGGTGTGGACACATGAACTTGGACATGTAACTAAATGCTGATGGCTGTGTGTACCCACGTACACACATGAACGGAGGCACACATACAGACATCTGGTGAGAAAAGGAAAAATAAAATTCCTAGCCCTTGGGTGTAGGCCTCTTCCCAGTCACAAGCATCAGTGCCTCCTCCATCTGAGAGCAAGTCTCAAGCTGCCCCTCACTGGCTCAGAGGGCAGAAGGGGAAGGGCTAGGAACTGGGGGGGGGGGGGGGGGGGGGGGGGGGGGGGGGGGGGGGGGGGGGGGGGGGGGGGAGAGGGGTCAGGAATCTTTTGAAAACATAAGGCGTTTTTTGACCTGTGATCAAATCAAACTATGTCACAAAAAGCAATGGCATCAGTCGGGGTCGGGAGGCAAGAGACAGTCCACGTAGGGACAATGTGAGTTGAGACCCTGAGCCTTCCCCTTCTTTTGTCCAGTTTCTTTCAAAGGGGCAGACAACCCTGTACCTCCTTTCCTGTCCTCTCCCAGAGCTGGGCCCATCCACGTGTCATGGAATACTGAAAGTGGTCCAAGAAACACATCCAGAGACATGGCGTGGTGGACAGGCACGCCAGAAAGTTAAGACCTGGGCGGCGGATGTGAGCTTTTTACAGCAGGAGTGGCTCCTGGCCGGAGTCCACGGCTCGCACAGTGGCCACAGTGATCAGATTGCCATCAGAGATGGGGACAGTCTGGGTCCCCCTGGGGAGACAGCACCTATCGGCGGTAGTGATTGGGGGCATCGGCAAACATGTACTTCAGTCTGTACGCCTCAGCCAGCAGCAGCCCGATCTCTTCGTTGCCCCAGTGTATCGTAGGTAGGTTTTGTAGCAGCATCAGGAGACCCTGGAATGCAAGAAAGAAGGTTTGGTCACCCCGGACTGCAGACCAGGGGACCAGCAGGCCCGGGGATGGGGTCCCTCCGTCCTGGATCACACACATCCCACTGGGTGGCAGCTCCCTCCTCCAGGGCAGCACAGGTTCCCCCAGCCCCCGGGTCACCTCCAGGAAGCCTTGAAAAGCCTCTGCTGATTCGCCCATATCCACTAACACCTGCTTCTCGTAACAATATCATAAACAGGGAATGACACCAATAGATAAGGATATTTAAAGGAGAAAAATAACCTCCCTCATCATCCAAGCATACCTCTCTTCATTTCTAAGTACTCCTTTTCAGTCTTTTTCTCACAAGCATATTTCTTTAAATAGCTGTAATCATAATTATGATTTTGCTTTTTAATCGTCTTCTTTTACTAGAATTTTAGTGGCTTTCCATGTCGCCTTCAAAAATGACTATTCTCAGCGTTAGTATTCCATCATGTGGTTATACCCTAATGTACTCAACCATTTATCTTTTGTTAGATACTTAATTTGCTTCCTTAAAAAAAAAACCCTTTATTCATATTCATAAATGCATATCCTTTTGCATTTGACATGATTCTCCTAACCCAGTGCTCACTTGTAAGCATTATATTTAGCTTCTTCCTTGTTCTCCAAGGCCGTCCTGTCCTCACCTACCTGTCCAGCTCATTACCTCCTCTACCAATATACACGCCTCCTCCAGCGAGGTCCATTTCAGCCAGATTTATCTGTGCTTCTGTGGCTTAATTCATGTTGTTCCTTTCCCTTGGAACACCTTCCCTTTTCCCCTCTGCCTGTCTCAATCCTATTCAGTTCTCAAAGCCCAGGTCCCTCAAACAGCTCCATCCTGTTAAAGAGGAGATCGGAATAAAAGCGAATGTGAGGTTGTCTCTGTAATTTATTTACCCACGCTGTCGCTGCTGTCTCATGTTCTTTGTTTTTCTCTTTTTTTAAAGTTTATTTATTTTCAAGTAATCTCTACACCCAATGTGGGGCTCCAACCCACAACCTCGAGATCAAGAGTTATATGTTCTTCCAACCAAACTAGCCAAGCACCCATTTCTCTTTCTGAACTGGGTATTCTTCTTTTTTTAAATTTTATTTATTTATTTTGAGATAGAGAGACAGACAGACAGACAGACAGCAAGAGGGGCAAAGAGAGATAGGGAAACAGTATCCCAAGCAGACTCCATGCTGTCAGCACAGAGCCAGATACGGGGCTCAATCTCACAAACTGTGAGATCATGACCTAAGCTGAAATCATGAGTTGGACACTTAATTGACTGAGCTACCTAGGCGCCCCATGAACTGGGTGATCTTATTTTTCTGATTATAAAAGTGATAATAGCAAGACAAAACCCAGAGATACAAGGAGACCGGTAGACTTGATTACATACAACTTCAAAATGTCAAAAGGTGTCGAAACCCAAGTTAAAATATAAGAAACTGACTATAAGAAAGTATGTGTAACACCTATACAAGACAAAAGGTTAATATATATAATCAAAAAGGGTGCCTACAGATCAGTGAGAAAGAAAACCACCAAATGGAGACACAGGTGAGTAGCAAGAACAGGTGATGCTCAGAGTGCCTGTGGCCCACACACATGCGGTGAGTACTTCCAGAATTTCTTCCTTCAGAAACAGAGACTTGGCTGTGCACAGAGCTGCCCGTGGCACCTCACTGCCGAAGATCCCCATTCTGGGACGGTGTAGGTTCTGGGTTCTGCCCTAAATCTCTTCCTCCCCACTTGCCAGAATGTGAATGGAGGAGTGGAAGCAGTCATCTCACACCGTAAGACTGCAGCCATGCATTGGAGACGGCTGAGTCCCTGCCACCCCTCAGCCCGGTGTCGGCTCTGGACCGCTTACCCTGGAAGCCGGTGAACGGCAGAGAAGTAAAGAACAGTTTGATTTTAAGCCACCGCTATTCTAAGGTCTTGTTTACAGGGGACAAGGTTACACCACCTTAACAAAGACAGGCTGTAGCCATCAAACTCAGAAATGCACGTGGTCTTTGCTCTAGCAACCCCATCCCTGTATCCTGTCCTGGGAAATATTCACAGTTCTGCAGAAGCGCCTTCCCGACATGCACCGCTGTTTCGGACAGGGGGGACTGTTGGACAAACCGTGGTCATCCACATCGTGAACTACCCAGCAGCACACAGGACAAATGAAGGAGGACTACATGCACCGAGGGGGAAAGAAAACGACAATTTTAGGAGTATAAGCTGTAGAAAAGTACGTACAGAATGATCCCACTAAGGCAAATGAGAAAACACAATCTGTTTGTATATGCACATATGTATATAAGAAATTTAGAAGGTAAGCTGTTAACAGTGGTTACCTTCAGGCATGAGAGAGATTTTCCACTTTTTTCCCGTTGTGCTTCTGTTATCTTTTGGGCCCTGTGTTTTCAATTTTTACCATAAGTGTTTATGCATTACTTGTGTCATAGAACTTTTTCTCTTTAGTAATACATATTCCTGTGGTAATTTTGTTTTGTAAAAAGTAAAAAAGCAGAAAATAGATTACCCATAACTTCATAACCAAGAGGAAGCCACTTTTTTTTGGTAAAATACTTATTTATTGGGGTGTCTGGGTGGCTCAGTTAAGCATCTGACTCTTGGTTTTGGTTCAGGTTGTGATTTCACAGTTTGTAAGTTTGAGTCCCGCATCAGGCTCTGCACTGACAGTGCAGAGCCTGCTTGGGATTCTCTCTCTCTCCTTCTCTCTCTTTGCCCCTCCTCTGCTTGTGCTGTCTCTCTTGAAATAAATAAACTTAAAAAACAAATTTTAAATAAACTCTACACCCAATGTGGGGCTTGAACTCATGACCCTAGTATCAAGAGTCATGTAGTCCACTGGCTGAGCCAGCCAACAGCCCCAAAAGGCAGCCACTTTTAATCACACTGGCTTATTTCCTTCCACTCCTTTTTCTGCACACTTTCCATAGTTGAAACATTTTCTCTACATAATTTTGAATCTATTTAGCATTTGTCATAAGCATTTCCTCTGATATTAAAAACTCCTTGTAAATATTTTCATGGCCAAAGAATTTCTCACAATGCAGATGTACCAAATTTACTCTGCATCTTCCTGTTCTGAGTACTTAATTATTTCTGGTTTTTCATTATAATGAAATTACAATGAATAGCCTTGTGCATGGAGCCATATTTTAGATTATTTCCACGGGCTGACTTCCTAGGAGTGAAATTACTGTCAAGGAACATGAACATTTAAAAGGTACTTAACGCTCATTCAGAGAATGCATTCCAGAAAAATGCTCATTTCTGCGGATCTCCACCAACACTGAGTACTCTTATTAAACAAAGTTCGCTTTTCCCTGAGATCTCCAAGCCTGAGAAGAGCTCAAAGCCTTAAGCCGACATGGTGTTGAACCCACGGGAAGAACCCGAAGAGAAAGGAACCAGGCTGAGGCTTCTCTACATGTGCTCGTCCTCCTCCCTCACCCCCATCCTGGGGCTGGCATCCTCCTTCTTCCTTCCCCAAAGCCTGTAGGTGAACCACCCTTTGCCATCCCATCCTTGTCAGCGAAATGCATTGAACCAGACAGGTCACTCAACCAGTTAATGACATGCACTCAACCAACCCAGAGGCTAATGTTGCCATTTAAAACCCTGTTAGCAGATCCAACCGTCTCTGGAGCATGCTTTTCTCGTGGTTACCAATCCTCCCCGGGATGTCTTGGCCTCTCTTCTAGGTCTACCTTGTTGTTTTTTTTGTTTGTTTATTTTTGAGCGTGAGGAAGAGAGCACAAACAGAGGAGGGACAGAGACAGAGAGGGAGACACAGAATCCGAAGCAGGCTCCAGGCTCCAAGCTGTCAGCACAGAGTCTGACATGGGGCTCAAACTCACAAACCACAAGATCATGACCTGAGCTGGAGTCAGACGCTTAATCGACTGAGCCACCCAGGTGCCCCCTGCCGCACCTTTTTAATATCAACTTTAAAAAAATGTTGCCCTTGAAAAAAATACCCTCCCCATGACCTCCTGACTTCTGGCCCCTCTGACTCCTCTCTTCTGCTTTTTATCCCTTCCCCCAAGGGCCCCACCCCCACTCAAACTGGAAAAGGTATCGCATCTTTTTGCCAGCATCCTTCTTGGGGAGTCAACTTTTACTCTAATTCTGGCAGATTCTCTACTACAGAGGTCCTCACCTTTTCTATACCTCAGACTCTGGCTATCTGGAGAAGGCTATGGATTCCTTCTTAGAATGATGGTTTTACATACATAAAATTAAATACATAGATCACAAAGGAGCCCAGTTAAATTGAAAGTTATCAAAATATTTTTAAATATATGATACTGCTGTATGTGTACTTTAAAAACATGTTCTGTAACAAGATCTATTGGCAGATTACATTAACTACTACTATTTCAAATAGTAACAAACATAAGCAATGTTTTGAGATATCTGTAACAACTTAATATGATATGAAAAGACCTGCAATTGGTGACAAAGGAAGGTACTGCTAATATTGCTGTGCTTTCCTGGCTACATTCATTCATTATTGTAGGAAATGCTAATTTGAATTTGGGGTTACTGAAAAAAAAACTTAAAATTGTCTTTCCATTTGTGTCTAGGGATCCCCTAACTTTTTTTTTTTTTAAATTTCACATATGTGTATATTTATATATTACTTACATGTTTATATATATATTTATTTAAGTTTTATTTATTTATTTTGAGAGATGAGCATAAGTAGGTGAGGGAAAGGAGAGACAGAATCCCAAGGAGGCTCCACGGCATCAGCACAGAGCAAGACAAGGGGCTCGAACTCGCGAACTGTGAGATCATGACCTGAGCTGAGATCAAGAGTCGGATGCTTAACTGACTGAGCCTCCCAGGGACCCCAGGATCCCCTGACTTCTAAATGTAGACCCTAAGTTAAAGTGCTTGCCCTTGTAGCCTGCCCTTCTCCTGATTCACACCACAGCTGACAAGAATGCTTATTACACTCCCCTTCATAGGTAAGCTTGATACCAAGGATCCATATTAATACTAACAGGACATTTTAACTTAATTTATTCATTGGAAAACTTTTTTCTTGCTTTTCTTTCTTCTTTCTTTCATTTTCTTTTTCTTTTTTTTCCTGTTTAAATTTCTTTTGTCATTATAGAATTTCAGTCCCATTTTCAGTTAGCTTGCTGGGAGAGGTCAAACGGTTATCTGATTTCCTGAGGTCACATTTCATGGACTCAGAACCAGCCCCTGCCTTCCATGGAAGGCGAGCGGAAGGAATGGTACTAGCTTAGCTTTATCCGGAACATAAGTAAGAAACGTGGGAACGTGGAGCCTCAACAAAACCCTTGAGGTCTCACGTGTTCGTCCCGTCATCGCAGCCAGGCAGCTCCAACCAGACTGCAAAAGCAGAATCGACTGTAGGAACTCTTAGAAAAACTTGAGCCCAAGTCTCATCCCTGGACTCTTCTACTCTAAAACCCTGGGATGGGACCTGGTAACCACACCTCTCCACCGATTCCAGAGGGCAATCAGGTGTGGGCTTCCCCCCAGGGGGATCAAAAAGCTCTACAGGAATAAAAGCATATTTGGGATGCAGGCCTCGTAGTCAGATCCCAAGGAAGGAAACCCCTAGATGTTACACAGAGAGACCTTCCATTAAATAAACTAAGGTAAACCTATAAAATAAAATAGCCCGTAGCCAATTCATCATTTCAATGTTTTCACAGTTTTGCATAAGCATGTACTGATGTAATGTGTAAAAGATACAAAAATAGGGGGTATGATGTAGACTTACAGTTTTTGACATGATAGGACAGCCACCATATTTTGTAAAATGAGAGGAGGTTACAAAACAAGTTATAAAATGGCTGCAGAAATGGTTATATAGACACAGTACGTATTTGTGGACATTTGCGTAGGGAAACGTCTGAAAGGAAATATAGCGCCTTTGTGGGGCACGATTTCAGGTACCTGATTCTTTTTTCTTTTTGCTTACTGGTGTTTCTAAATTTTTTTTAAATAATGATTACAACACTTGTTCAACTGATAAACAACAAAAGAGTAATCTCTCTAGAAGGGGGTATTCTTTGCTGGGATAGAATCTACCTGTAATTCCCAATTCCACTAACCTTGCTAAAAACCTCCCGGAAGCCTTGAAGTAATTCTAACACTGGCCGAGTTAATGTCCCAGGATGCCCCCTGGGCAGTGAGGCATCATTGTGAGGGAGCACTCTGCCACCTAGTGGCTATGTCTAGGAACAGCATCCCTTCACACAGTGCTGCAACAGTGGGAAACCCTGCCCAGTGCATTGATAAATCTGGAATAGTAGAAAAGAAGGAGAAACCAAATGGCTGGGGGAGGTGTTAATTACAGGTGCTTTTATCTAAGGACAGGGAAGAGACAAAGTTTGAGAACGGAATAACTGAAGATTTGTTACAAAGACAGCCTATGGGACCACTAAGCATGATATGCGATCAGATGAAACACTAGTCACGAGAAGACGGCTTACGGGGCCAGCAGCAGCAAGGAGTTCCAAACTAATGGGCAGGGGCCACAGAAAAGTTAGAAATGGCTACAACAGCAGAAAACAGTCTGACTTAGGTGCCAGCTGCGAATCCATAGATCCCAGAGAAAAAGGAACATGGCAGAAGAGGAATTAGTGCCATGGGGGACCAGGGGGAGACAACAACTAGATAAGGGGGTCAAAGGAGAAGGGACAGAGGTTACAGCCAAAGAGACCTTGTAAGGAAAAGGTACCGGGGAAACCCCTGAGAGGATGCCCAAAAGATGGAAGAAGTGAAGGGGAAGAACACCAGGATAGTAATCATTAGAGTGACAGTTATTTATTGAGCACCTACTACATACCAGATGGGGCTCCACACGCTTTACATGTACTCTGTACTAACTCATTTGATCTTCACATCAACTTCACAAGATACATAAAATTACTTCCATTTTACAGATGAGGAAATTGAGGCACAAGAGATTAAGGAATTTGCCCAGGGCCACAGAGTGGTGCTGGGTTAGAATCTGAACCCAGGCAATCTGGCTCTCGTCCTCATAATCACTATATATTATAGCACTTGCCCTGGAGTAAGAAGAGAAGAGAGGCATAACGTAGAAGGAACCAAAAGAAAGGAAGTCATGGCAGAGGCTGTTTGAAGGAAATGTGCAAGAGTTGTTTGATTTTACTCAGTGATAAGAGCCAAGCACAACCAAAGACAGGACGTGTAGGAATCAACAGCTAAAGAACTTAAAACCCCACAAAACATACACTAGTAAATAAGACACTGTGTGTAGAATCACTTAGCAATCTTGGAACATCCTTTACAAATGTAAAGTGTATTCAGGCATGTAAGAATATTTTCCTAGTCAAATAAACAGTTCTTTAAAACAAATCCCCCATTTTGAGAATCAGTGAGGTAGCAAAACAAGTCTCCTGGTTACAATAAAAACTTTCAAGAACATGTTCTTGTATGTAAACTTTCTGAGAGTTAAGCTTATTCATGGTTTTCTCCCCAAGTGCCTTTGGCAAGCTTCCCATCGGAGAAGGCTGGGTTGAGTCCTTCAATGGCCGGTGTCATGTCTAGGGATTGTACCCTTTCTCGTGCCAGCACGCTGTGGCTGAAAGATCTTCAGTTCCCGGGGCTCCCTCTGAACCCTTCTTCTGGGCAAGATTCAAACCGACAATTCCCTGATGTCTGTGAAGATGGGGCCTGTGCTGGACCGTGCTCCAAAACCCCGCCCCTGAGCTCCTGTGGAAGTGGTGGGTGGACGCCACCTGATCCAAGGGATCTGTGCACAGTTTGTTATTTAGGCTGCGAACATCTCATGGGCTTAGTGCCACTGAACTGAACGACCCTGGCCTACCTCCTACAAGAGACACTGCCAGAAGAGGGATCTCTCCAAGCTGTTCTTCTGCAGGGTGGAGGCACAGGCTTCTGAGGTCAGCCGCCACCGTGCTTCAGACGCATCGGCTGGCCCCTCGGACTCCCTTGCCGGCCCCCATTTCATGTAGAGGGATTTTGATTACTAGTCCTCAGAGTCCTCTGCATGGGGCTTCTCAAAGTCAGTTCTGAGCCATCTGAGGCCTTGTTG
Source organism: Suricata suricatta (assembly GCF_006229205.1). Lineage (NCBI taxonomy): Eukaryota > Metazoa > Chordata > Mammalia > Carnivora > Herpestidae > Suricata > Suricata suricatta. The sequence continues at coordinate 34,725,709 of NC_043706.1, read as the reverse complement.
GCCCTGACATCTTGTGAGGTCCCATGCCCTAGGCTCTCACAGATGCTGCTTTTCCTCAGAGGGCAGTTTGGACTGCGGGGTAAGTGAGCAGGCATTCATTTGCCCAGAAGCCTGTGGGCTCTGACTCAGGTGTGCGCACTTTTCCTAGATACAGTATTAGTGGGTGAACAGTCCCCAGGCTTCCTGTGGGTTACTTTATTCAGTACAAGTTTACTTCCTTTTTTAAATATAAATTACAAGTTTATTACAAACTACAAAATGTTAAGTTTCTCATTATCAGTGATTCAAGAAAACAAGGCCATGGGCTTCCCCTGGGTGGCAGAGGCGGAGCTGGCCAGAAATCACCAGTTCACACCTCCCTGCTGATGGGTTTCTCCAGGGTAGCCGCCACCCAGTTCCTTTTGCGTGTACACCGCAAGCCCAGAGGCATGGGTCCTGGATGTAAGGTGTATGTCCACCTTGAAATGCTGGGGTAAGGATCACAAAAGCTTGACCCTGATGGACAGACCAGTAAGGGTGGCCGTGCTGCAGTATGGAGGGTGAGTGTGAAGGCCATGGCCACTGTGTCCTCAGGGTCGCTCACCTGGACCTGGATTTGCTCTACTACCTTCAGTTCTTCTAGGGTCACTGCTGCTCCAGGCCACTGACAAGTCAAAGGTCCGGTGCACACCACCACTGTTGGAACCTGCTTGTCCTCTCTGTCCACAGTTCCCAGGTGTCCCCAGCGCACTCAGAGACTGGTCTCCAGCTCTCTGGGGAGCTGTCCCCACCAGCGGGAGCCAGCACTGGCCCATTCGAGTGTTCTGCACAAGCTTCTTCCCCAAATACCCACATTTCAGCTTAACTCATATTCTTCTGAACGCACACTGAAGTTCTGGTTCTGGAGGTGTTCCCCTTCCTGGCCCCAGCAGAGACCTGCCGGTTCTGATTAGGGCGCTCACATCCAAGGCCGATCTCTCTCTCTAACCACCACAGACGCTTTCCCTTTGCCAGGGTTTCCCACTGTCACTGCTCCCGTCCCCAACACCCTCCTTGCACAGCCTCTAGCACGGCCACTACCTTTACAGCTGGCAGCCCTAAATCCTGGGTCACCCTGTGCCCTTCCAGCACCCACGATGCAAATAACATCAAGATCCTCCCTCAATTCCAAGATTTCTATGTGAGAAAGGACGCATTTACCCATTTTGCTTTGGTTGATTTTTACACGGTCCACTGTCTATTTAGTAAGGAGATTTCAGTGTTGTATTTAGTGTTACGGCGTGTTCACCTTCCAGTGGTGGCCTCACAGCAAACTGAGCCCGGTGCCCTTCTCCTATCATCCATTCCATTGTCAAATTTTTTTTTTTTTTGCGCTTTTTCAGTGAGGCAGGCATAACTGCACACAATAACTGCACAAATCTTACGTGCACAGCTGGACAGTTATTACATCTGCAACCACCGCCCGGAAGACCCATGGTCCTTCTCAGTCAATACTCCGTCTGCAACCAGTGACCTGACATCAGAAGTTTAACTTTGCATAAATGTTTTCCTGCAGTCTTATTTCCAAAGTTATCATGATACTTCTGAATGTTTTTTAGTAGTAAAATACTGGCTTAACCAGGGCTCCTTGGAGAATGGTTGATTCCGAGGTAAGGCAAAGAAAATACAAGCTGAGGGCATCTCATGGCACCAGAAAGGAAGGAAGTTTTTTAAAAATGATGGGATCAGGGGCGCCTGGGTGGCTCAGCTAAGCATCCGACCTAGGATCAGGTCATGATCTCATAGCTTCTGAGTCGAGCCCCATGTTGGGCTGTCAGCACAGAGCCCATTCTGGATTCTCTGTCTCCCCCGCTCTCTGCACTCACCGCTGCATGCTCTCTCTCTCTCTCAAAAATAAACAAACATTAAAAAAATGATGGAATCAGGGGTGCCTCAGTAGCTCTGTCAGTTAAGCCTCCAACTCCTGATTTCGGCTCAGGTCATGATCTCACGGTTTGTGAGTTTGAGTCCGGTGTCAGGCTCTGTGCTGACGGCTCAGAGCCTACTTGGGATTTTCTCTCTCCCTCTCTCTGTTCCTCCTCTGCTCACATGCACTCTCTCTTTCTCCCCCCTCTCTCTGTCCCCTGCCCCTCTCCGGCTAGTGTACTCTCTCTCTCTCTCTCTCAAAAGAAACATTTTTTAAAAAGGTAAAAATGATGGGATCAAAAAGACATAGGAGACGACTTGAAGGAGAGCCCAAGGACCAAAGCTGGCACAATCTGAACAGTAAAATAATGACAGCGTCAGCTAACCCGTGAGATGAATACCTGTGAATCCATACTGATATACACAGGTACTTGGATACGCAGATGGGAGAGAAGGGGCAGCTCTCCTTAGACTAGAATAGCAATTAATAAATACAGAAGCAGCAGTGAAAAGAGAAAATCACCATCGGGCAAACATCACAGTAATGATTAATACAGGCAAAAACCGTTATGAATGTTAAAACAGCCGGAGAAAGAACGATGAGAAACAGCAGAATTACATAGTCTCAAAGTGTCTCTGCAAAAGATACTTACTAATTACGGACGGGAAAGTAATAACTTCACAGTGGAGAAGCCTGGGAGCCCGACCTAAGTCAAGGGTCAAGGGCAGCACGAATGACTTGTCTCCCCCCACCCCCAACACCTCCTCAAGCACGGAATCTCCTCTGTGGCTTCTTCCCCAAAAGGCAGGACCTGCGACTTCATCATAAGAAAAGATGAACAGACACCCCCAAATTAAAGGACATTCTATAAAATAACGAATCGGTACTCTTTGAAAGTTTTGAAAATTTTGTCATCGAAGACAAACACTGAGGAATTGACCCAGATTAGGATCCTGAATTGGATCCTGGTCCAGAAAAGGGCATTAATGAGAACACTGGTAAAATTCAAATAAAGTCTGTGGATTACCGGTATTTTATCAAGCTGAACTTCCTGGCTGGTTAATTATAGTATGGAATAGATGTAAACATTAAGTGAATACGGGGAGGCTACTTGGGAACTCTACTATTTTTGCAACATTTTGTAGGATAAAAATCATTGCAAAGTAGGGGTGCCTGGGTGGCTCAGTCGGTTAAGCCTCCGACTTCGGCTCAGGTCAGATTTCACGTTCGTGGGTTCGAGCCCCACGTCAGGCTCTGTGCTGACAGCTAGCTCAGAGCCGGGAGCCTGCTTCTGGTTCTGTGTCTCCCTCTCTCTGCCCCTCCCCCTCTCATGCTCTGTCTCTCTCCATATCAAAAATAAATAAAACATTAAAAAAAAACCATTGCAAAGTAAAAGAGAGGGGATACGTTTTTAAAAACCCGGTTTGAGTGGAGACCCTCCTCCCCGCCCCCTCTGAGTCTGACATTCAGCCCCTAGAGCGCCAGTGACTCCAGCACTTCCCAGAGGCCCGGACCCCCCTCCCGCCCCCGGGCTCCAGTAGCTGGTACCTGGTACAAGTGCCCCGGGCTCCCTGCTGCCTCCAGGTGTGGTGGGCTTTCGGATTCCACCTTCCCATGGAGACAAGTGCAGGGGGTTTCTCCCTGGGAAGGAGGGCATGGAAAGGAATGAGGCGGTTGAAGGCCCTTCTGGCAGTGGAAGGAGAAAAACCCCGGAGCTAGAATCATAGATCAAAAGAAGGACCTTGGAGGACTTCTTTCTCAGTTTTAAAACAACCAATATTTTGTTAAACATTTACTTCATGAGAAGAAAGCCTGCGAGCAATGAGGAATGAAAGGTGAGGAGCGGTAGAGGGCAGGGGGGAGGAGGGGACAGGAGGGGGAGGAGGGAGATCCTGGCCTGGGACCCTTGAGTTCAGGTCAAGTGCCCCAGGAAGTGTGGCCAGGCCCCAGGACAGAGCACAGCCCATGTGTGGGATGTGAATCTGGGTGTCCAGCATTTATTCCCTGGTGAGTCTGAGCTAGTTACTTACTCTGGCTGTGACTCAGTTTGCTCATTTATAAAATGGGGGCAGTTATTATGACCTTCTCTGTCGGACTATTGCAAGGATTAAATGAATTAAACACAAATAAGGATTTATTTATTTATTATTTATTTTAAGATCATTAAAAATTTTTTAAAGTTTATATATTTATTCTGAGAGGGAGACAGAGCGAGCATGCACAGGGAAGGGGCAGAGAGGGCGGGAGAGAGGGAGAAAAATCCCAAGTGGGCTCTGCACCATTAGCACTGAGCCTGATTCGGGGTTCCAACTCACAAACTGTGAGGTCATGACTTGAGTTAAAGTTAGACACTTACCTGACTGAGCCACCCAGACGCCCCAACACAAATAAGCACTTAGATTAGTGCCTAGAACATTACAAGTGCTAAGATTTATTTATTTTTAGTTGGAATCTTAGGAAACTGCCAACGTCTGACCATTTGGACCCATAAAAACAATGTTGTAAACATCACCCTCTATGATCACAACCATTATTCCATCACACGGGCCAGGCTGAGGGCCGGGATGGCCCAGGGCCCCCATAGTACGAAAGAGCCGAGGCCCAGCCCCGTTAGAAGCTCCCATTCGGAGCAGCCCACGGCTCTGAGGACGGGCCACCATGCCCCCCCAGTACCTGTGCACACACAGTCTCAGGCTCCCTCGCTCAGAGGTCTTGGGAAGGAAACCTCTTCACGGGATCCTCCTGTCGTCAGTTCTGGGGCGCCTCTCCCAGGCAGCATGAGGCCAGATACCTGCTCAGCCAAGGAGAAGCAGGTGCCCTTCCTTCTGGGGGCTTCCGCCACAGCTGGGACGCTGCCTTTTGTCCCTACAAACTTTGCCCCCGCTCTCCAGCCCTCTGTTTGTTCATCTAGTTTGGCAGTTTCCCCGGCGATTGGCCTAGCACGGTTTACTCGGGTAAGTTCCACACCCCTTAGAGACCTGGGTTCCTAGAGCTTTGTCTTCACTGCTTCTCAGACTTGGGAGTGCATTTCAGGAAACAATGTTAACGATAAGCACCCTGTTCTGAGGCTATAGGCCAGGGACACCATTCTAACCGCTTCACACACACTAACAATTTAAACCTCATAACAATCCTAGAGGTAGGTACTCATCCCCGTTTTACAGGTAAGAAAACCGAGGTCTACAGAGTCAAGTTACTTGCTTATGGCTGTACCCCTAGAAAGGTAGCAAGCTCGGATCTGACCCCAGGCAGTCTGGCTCCACAGACCGTGGCTTTACTACTGTACTATTCTGCCTAGTCCCCAACTTTAGGAGGGTCCCTGCTTCCTAATGCCCCTCCACTGGCGCTTCCCTGTCTCCAAGGGTGAAAAATAACTGGTCTGCTACAACTACTGTAACTCTCTTTTATTTCTGCAGTCACTTCACCTAATTTTTCTTCGAGTCACTGCAGCTGTTTAGCCCTAAAACTTCTCTCGTCTAGGCTGGGCCCGTTTGGCTTTCTGGGGTGCCTGTACTCATTCACAGAGCGTCCTCATGCAGTCAGGCTGGGCACGCCCTCTTTCTCTGCACAAGTCACTGGCTGGTCGCTCATGGTCCCGTCTCCTAAGGGACACTGCCCGCTGATCTTAACACAGCCAGGCACAGGTTTTCTTTTCTTAGCCACAAAATTATGGAACTGCGCGGCTGGGAGGAACCCTGAGGATTATCCAGTTTAACTGCCCATTCTCTTTTGTCTAAAAGAAGGAGGTGACACCCCTCGAGCAGCCTCGCTGAGGTGTTAATACAGCGGCAGGCGCAGATCCGCATTGTCATTCTGTGGGTTACTGCGGAGAGACCTCAAATCCATCAGATAATCGAATATGCAACCCGGGAAGGAAGAACATGTCTACGTCTAACGCAGTTTCAGAGTCACGGGCTGTTACGGCCCTGTGTTCTGCCAGTGTTGTGAATTGCTAACAGTCATTCCAGGAATCACCTCCACTTCTCTGAGCTAATCTGGGAAGCACTTTTATCACATCTGACAAGGCCCTCTGAGCCTGGCTCATGATAACTAAATTAGGCTTCATGCTCTCGATATCCTGCTCTGCCTCAACCACATTATCAAAACTGATGGCTCGCCCCGGCATGTGGCCAACCCGGCCCCCGTGTGCTCATCCATCCTGGACGGCACATATGCTGCCCGTTGGCAGAAGCCGCGCCTCCTCACGGTTGCGGTGGCCTCGGCACCACAGCCACCATCTGCTCACAGAAGCCCACTCTCCCCTTTGCCTTCCAAAGTCCCTACTATGGGAAGTGGGGTCCTGTCTTTCTGTCTATCTGCTGATGAGACTATTGTTCTTTAACCCCCTAACACCACTTACAGAGAGATCCGGCTCAGGGCTCACACAGAGAGCTCTGGAGGACACCTACGTTATTAGTTATTAGTTAGAATGCAGATGAACATTCAACCTTCTCTGGCTTTTCCGCCCTGCTTTTAAAAGGGCTTCATGCCCATTAAAAAAGAAAGGAAGAAAGAGAGAGAAAGGAAACCCCTCAGTTGAGAAATGCACAAAGCAGGAAAAGAAAAGCCCATTGTTGTCCCCAGAGATAACGACCATGAGCAACCTCCAGGCCTTTGAGTCTGTGGACTTCAGGGCCTCTGGATCTGTCTCCTTGACCCCCGATTCCCCATTGCCCCTCTGCCAGATCTCCTGGAGCAGCTGCCTGGCTCTCCACCACCCACCGTATGCCCTTCAGTCTTCCTCACGTTCCCTGGCCAAGGCTTCCGGACGCCCCATTCTCCCTGGCCAGCCCCTCTGCCTCCCTTGCTCTGCCCACCTCTCCCGGCCAGCCCCTACCCCCTCTCTGGGAAGGTGTGCCAGGGCTCAGTCCCGGGCCTCTTCCCTCCTCCATCCACACTCACTCCTCATCTACTGTCCCGACTTTAAGACCAGCTAACCGAACGTTCCTACAAAGATGTCTGAGCTCTCCCCTTCTCCAGCTCCAGACTCCTGCGATGTATTTGTCTACTCTAGATCTCCATTTGGGGATTAATGGCATTTCCAATTCGACATGCCCAAAACTGAACTCCTGAAACACCTCCATAAGCCTGCTCCTTCTAGACCCCTCTCATGAACTGAGTCATCCTGACTCATCCCTCTGTCCTGTTCTACACCCGACGCATTGGGCAATCCTCTTGGCTCTATTTACAAAATATAAGCAAGATCTGCCCACTTGTCACACCTCCACTGCTGCCATCAGGTCCAAGCCACCCTCATGTCTCACCTGGAGGATTCTAACAGCCTGCTGGGCGAGCTCCCTGCCTCCACCTTCGTCCACACCTACAGTCTACAGAGAAGCCAGAGCGATCCTTTGAAAATGTAAGTCAGTTCATGGCCCTCCTCTGCTTAAGACCCTCTTATGGCTCCCCTTCCACTCAGAGTCAAAGTGATCTGGGTCCCCGAGACTTCTCTGGCCTTATCTCTTCCTACTCTTTCCCTGGACCACTCTGCTCCAGTCCGCACTGGCCACTGCCATGATTCCTTAAGTAAGCCGGGCAATCCACTGTCTCCTCTGCTTGGACACTCGTCCCCCAGATGTCCATGACTCCCTCTCTCATATTCCCCAAGACTTAGCTCAAATGTCATGTTCTCAGTGAGCCTATCCTACTGTATTTGAAATTGCAAACTACCCCTTCCCTACACCTAATAATCCCTTTATCCTGCTCTACATAACAAAAACTTTTTCCAGGGCGCCTCGGTGGCTCAGTCAGTTGAGTGTCCAACTTTGGCTCAAGTCACAATCTCACCGTTCATGAGTTCGAGCCCCACGTTGGGCCTTGTGCTGACAGTTCAGAGCCCAGAGCCTGCTTTGGATTCTGTGTCTCCCTCCTTTCTCTGTTTTCTCCCCACCTGCACTCTGTCTCTCTCTCAAAAATAAAAATTACCAAAAAAAAAAAAACCCAAACAATTTTTTTGCCTATGCTTTTGTTAATCGTTAAGCCTCTTCCCAAATAGCATGTAAGCTCTATGGGAACAGAGATCTGTCCGTTTTACTTCCCAGTACATCCTATGCCTTCAGCAGCGCCCAGAGCATGGCAGGTGTGCAGCAAATGCTTGTCAGTGAAAGAATGAGACACTGCTTAGGCCTGCCTAGCTGCTCTACGGCCTTTCTGGCACTAAGACCCTTAAAAAAATATATATATATTTTAAATACACATTTCAATATAATATATTATACATAATTTTACTTATAGATATTTTTATTTTATTTCTATATATATTTTCAAGCTTATTTATTTATTTTTAGAGAGAGAGAGAATCCCAAGCAGGCGTGATGCCGCCTGTGCAGAGCCCAACTCTGGGCTTGATCCCACGAACGGTGAGATCATGACCTGAGCTGTGTTCAAGAGTCAGATGCTTAACTAACCGAGCCACCCAGGTGGCCTAAGACCCTTCTCGTACTGAAGAACTTGGGCTCACTGATGGCCCGTCTGCCGACCAGAGGGGCAGCCTCTCCTCAGCGCTGTCTCCCTTGCTCCTCTCCACCAGGTACCTGCGGTGGCGCCTTCTATCTGAGCAGCCCCACTGACGGGACAGCTCCCATTCTGAGCCATAACTGAGCCTCTGGCCACTCACCTGAAAGTCCTCCTCTTCCAAGATCTCTTTTCTCCACTTGATCAAGAAGGCTGCACACACATAAAGATGAAAGTGGGAGAACCCTTCCGGTTCAGACTGGGAAGGGAAAGAACAGTTAGGTCTCCACCCTGACAAGGAGCTGCTCTCGGCCTCTCGGCTCCGGTCCTCCTGCAAGGGGGGAGCACAGCAGGCGCCCCTTCCATGGCTGTGCACCCGGAGGCCCGGAAAGACTCTGCAGACGCCCTGCCCATGAGGCTACGGCAGACGTGAAACAGAAAGGAGGTGGGGGTTCTGAGCAGCTACACTGCACCGCGACAGGGAGCTGGGGCCTTGGACAGCCGGGCACGGACGGGCCGGGGTCCCCCATACCTGGTACGTGTCCCACAGGCGGATGGTGCAGCGAAGGGGAAGCTCCCGCATGAGCAGGTTGTTCATCCAACGAAAGGCAAACTGTAGGTATTCGACCTCGTACCTCCTGAAGTGATTATGTACCTGCTCTGAAACAGAATGTGTCATTGGCCCCAAGACCACAACCTAGGGGACTGGAAAGGGTCACACGAGCCAAGAAGGCAGTTTCCATCTCTTTCCGCCCTCCCTGGGGAATCCAGGCACGGAAGGGCCAAACTGGCATCTGACTGTCCTTTACGCTCGAGTCTACCATCTCACAGCCACACCGCACGGCTAAACCCGGTCCCACACATGGTAAAACCATTTAAACATCCACGGTGATGCTCCAGGCACCTTTCTTCCTTCACAGGGATTCTCTGGCCAGAAAGCGGCAGATGTGAGGTTCACTTGGCTGCTTGACCCCATTATTCTTCAGAGTAGGAGCCAGAATGGAAAAGAACCATGGGGGTCACCTTGACCATCCTCCTGCCGGTGAGGACTTCCTCCTCAGCATCCCTGACAGATGGCAGCCGGCAGGGACTTAAACACTGCCAGAGAAACAGGTCAACTGCCTCCAACAAGGGCAGCCTCTCCCACTGATGTATTAAGTGACGCACCAGAAAGTGCGTCGCTGTTTTCAATAGAAACTAGCTCCCTTCCCGACTCCCACCGGGGGTGTTTGTGTGGTATTCCGGAACCACCCCAAACAAACCTGGTCCCTGTTCTACATGACAGCCCTTTAAATAGTGCTTAACACCATTAAAAAAATATTATTATCCTCCTCAGTTTCCTAATCTAGAAAATGCAAATAATCACTCATACCTCAGAAGGGAGGAGAAAATGAGAAAACAAAAGTGCTTACGGCAGCACCTGGCATGTGGTGAATACCTAAGATATGCACTTTTTTGAAGGAATAACTAATAACAAGGGTTATTTCTGGGGAGCAGGATTTAAGGAGGAGGGAGCATGTTTACTTTTATTTTGTGTTTCTCCGAATTGTCTTAGTTTTTATAATGTGTATTACTTCTATGAGTCAATGAAATAATACAGATATATACATTTATAAATCCACTAAAGTACTGTGCCTTTATTCTAGAAATAACAAGGGGCAGAAAAAACAAGGGGCAGGCAGATGGTGGCAGAAACCACAGCCCTATGGGCGGAAAGATGATGGATACAAGAGGCTGAAGGTGGGCCCCGCGCTCTCACGGCTGGGTCAGGGCCAGAAGACAAAGAGGAGAGAAACAGCCTACGGACAAAGTGTCACAGACCACTGTAAATCAGCAAACAAGACAGGAAGACTGAAATCTTGTCATGAAAGGAAGCTGGAGTGAGTGGCATAAATCAGAGAAGGTTTTCAAGAAGAGAGAAGTCGGGGAGTGAGAAATATAAGCAGTTTTCGTATGGGGCAGGGGGAAAGGCGATGCTTTGGCGAGCCACAAAATCCACACAGAAAGCCAGGAAAAGAGGCTTACTAGCTGTGCAGTGTCTGGTAGAATCCTAAAAAAGCTTTACAGTATAAATGGCGCTGCAGAGCCCACTTAACAGAAGACCCTGCTGGGAGGCTTTAGGCTATCTTTATGAAAATCAATTCTGACCTCTCTCTCTGGGCCTCCGTTTCTTCCTCAGTCAAGAGCAGGGCTTCCCAACTTGCCTTTTAGTTCTAACATTCCATGATTCCAAGCCGGAGCCAAGGAATTACTGTACGGCTCCCGCTCCTCAGACCTTCTGTGTCGGGAAGAGTCATGTTTCACTTTTGGTCCCCCGCCCCAGCCCAAACTGGTCACAGAGAGCTCCGGAAAGGCCTGTTGGATACCGGCCAGACTCAGGACCCTGCATCAAGCCCAGGAATCCTGAGTGACATCACCACCTGAAGGACAAGGTCAGAGTACAGCTTGATGCTAGAAGCCGTGGAGAGCCACAGGAGACTTCAGAGCAGGAGAGGGATGGAACCAGGAAGGTGATCTGGGGAGATGCAGTTGTGTGACAGAAGCCTTGGCAGAGAAAAGAGTACAGAGGAGGCAAGTCCTTCTAGGAGAAAGCTGCAGAAATCCAGGCATGGCTGGATCATGGCTAGGGAAATGGAGAAGGGTGAAGCTTTAGAGAACACAAAAGGAGGAGGGGTTGGAAAATAGGAAAACAAAAAAAGAAAGGGTGAATGTGGAGAGAGATGCTAGAGAGAATGGACAGAACTTGGTGATGGAAAACAAAAGAGAAAACAGAACCTGAGGGACTGCAGACTTCTCCGTCCCCTACCTGCTGACACTCGGAAGGACGTGGGTGCGGCGACAGCACAGGGGGAATCGGAGGGCAAGGCGAGGAAGGGGGCAGAGGAGCGGCTTGTGTGAGGACCGTACCGCGCTACTGCCAGAGAACGCCCTGTCCAACCTACCGTCAATCCGGCTGACGAGCTCTTCCAGTGCCTGGACCTTCTTCTGGATCCCTGGCTGTGCAAAGGTGTAGTTATCCTGCAAACGACACAGAGCTGGGAAGAACAGGGACTCCAGAGCCGTGCTACCGCTCTCAAGTCCACCGAGACACATTTAAAAGCACAGGCTTGTTTTCTGCAGCGGGTGCTGGGGGTCTACAGAGCAGCGGGGGGTGGGGCGCAAACATCACAGGGCTTGGGTATGTGGCAGGAAGGAGCGGGGCACTCTGACAACAGAGCAGGGCAACACGGAAACTTCCTCATACTCCAGAGGATGCTAAGTCACTGCCTTCGGAAAGCTGGAAAGCTAACAAGAGAGGTAAGGATGGGTGGGCCAGAGCGAGGAAGAGCCGTGCTGGGCGGGGGACCTGGCGGACGCAGAGGGGCAGGAAGGAGCTCAGAGGCCTGCAGGGAGCCCCTGGGCCCGGGCGGCCCGCGTGGGCTGAGCAAGCTCACCTGGATCCCATCTAGCAGCTTGCTCATGCACCAAAAGCTGTCGGCTTCAATGCTTCGAAGCACGTCCTGAGACAAATTGGTCACGTCAAAGTTCTCCACGTCCTCTTCTGGAAAACAAAAGGTGAAGGAAGTCCACAGGTCTTCTTTAAAACATGGAGAAAGACAGAGACTGGCATCTTCCATGGGGTCCTGCAGGCTGGGGGAGAGCCAGGCTGACGTGATGCCAAGGAGCATGGGCCTGCCCGCCTCCTGCCCTGGTCAGGAGGGCAGCCGTGTCCCAGGAGCTCTAGAGGATCTGGCTACAACACTGAATGGGCCACCACTTCCCACACCAGTTCTACCGGGTCTGACATTTCTTTCTCTTCTGCATTTGTTCATTCGATTGTAGAAAAAGATATCTCGGGCCCCATGTTCAGTGAGCTATATACCCAGACCCCTGGTGACGGTCTGGAAAAATTCTGATTTCAGAAATTCAGTGACCTGTCTAGGATACTCATACTTGCATGGAGTGAGAAAGGTGGGATTGGATGGGCCCTGTGGTTCGTTTTATTTTATTTTTTTATTTTTGGCCCCCACAGTTCATTTTAAGGACAGAATCTCCATATTCTGACAGGCCCACTTCTGAGACCGCTCAGAAATGAAGATGAGGCAGATGGCCCAGACCTGATGGGGCCTCTGGGACTTAATTTCACCAGGCTGGTCGTTCCCAAGCCGGGTTCTGTAAAACCTCAAACCCATAGGGTACTCCACAGGAAGGGGGCTCCCCAGGTTAGTAGGGTTGAGAAGCGGTGCAACCTCATCTTGGAGATTCACAAAGATCATGGCATACACACAGATTTGAGAAATTATAACAAATTCTGCATTAAGTAAATCTCTTTAACCTTATTAATCCACCATTTCCCAGGCTTCTTTAACCACAGGACCCCTTTTATTTATTAAAAACATTTTTTTTCTTTTTGAGAGCAAGAGCGCATGCATGCGTGTACATGGAGGGGCAGAGGGAGAGGGTGACAGAGGCTCCAAAGCAGGCTCTGTGCTGACAGTAAAGAGCCTGAAGTGGGACTCTAACTCCGGGACCATGAGATCATGACCTGAGCCGAGGTTGAACACTTAACCGACTGAGCCACCCAGGTCCCCCGGGACCTCTTTTAAAGAGGACCATCTATTAGCTTCTCATGAAAACCCCACACTAAGTAACAGTTGTGAGAAGTGGTCTATCTGGTCTGAGATCCAGGTGGGGAGAACATCAGGAGTGCTCCAGAAACCTGGAGAAGGAAAAGCCATGAGATGTGCCCCTTCTGCCACAGACGTGGAAGTACTAAGAAGGCTCTGCCTGGGACACCTGGGTGGTTCAGTTGGTTGAGCATCCGGCTTCAGTTCAGGTCACGATCTCACGGTTGGTTTGTGGCTTTGAGCCCCGCATCAGGCTCTGTGCTGACAGCTCAGAGCCTGAAGCCTGTCTTCAGATTGTGTCTCCCTCTCATTCTGACTCTCCCCCACTCATACTCCGTTTCTCTCTGTCTCAATAATAAATAAAACATAAAAAAAAAAAAAAAAAGAAGGCAGCTCTGCCTGTCCAACATGACAGGCCACCTCAACCCCAGCATGCCTGGCAGAGACCACACATGGAAATGTTCAGGCTTGAGTTCTGAGCCAAAGGTGGCTTTTCTTCTTGGACCCCCAGCCTTATCTTGAAAACAGGATGTTCACTGCAGTCCCAGGTGCTCCAAAGACACAGGCATCTGACAACATGTACTCAGAATCCAGCCCTCTCGTTTATGAGAATTATTACTAAGACCTACAACTAACCTCTCTTTGGACAACGTGTAACAATTTTCAGATTTTCATTCAGTATAAAGAGCATTTTTAAAAGGACATCAGGGCTATAAAAACCCTTTGTCAGAAAAGCTATTACCCTGGGGCGCCTGGGTGGCTCAGGTCATAATCTCACAGTACAGGAGTTCGAGCCCCACATCAGGCTCTGTGCTGACAACTTGGAGCCCGGAGCCTGTTTCGGATTCTGTGTGTATGTGTGTGTGTGTGTGTCTCTCTCTGCCTCTCCCCCACTCGTGCTCTCTCTCCCTTTTAAATATAAACATTAAAAAAATTTTTTTAAAGAAAAAAAGAAAAGCTATGACCCTGGAAACAACCAAAAAGCTGGACTCCACAGCTAACACGTGTAAAGCGCTAACAGCAGTGCCTGGCGCACAGTAGGCACACTACAGCTTATTTGAGATGAAGCTTATTAGGAATTTGTAATGACACAGGGAAGTGTGTCACAGTGTTAAGGGAAAAGAGCAAGACAGAAAATTATTTATGGCATACTCTCAGCTACTGTACATACAATATTTATGTGTGCTTCTATAAGCACAGAGGAAAGACAAAATATATCACAAGGTTTACAGTGTTTATTCCCGAGGTAGTAGGGATAAGAGATTTTTATTTTCTTTAAGCTTTACTAGGCTTCTCAAAATTTCTACAATAAGCATAATTTTTATAGTCGGGGGAGAAAGCATACATTATTTTAGAAAAGAAAGGGCCACAGTTGACTACACCTGTTTTGTAAACTAACACGAAGCTTGCAGAAACTAAGACTGATTCAGGTAACATATAAAAGGTCCACTTGAGAAATCACATAAAAAAAAAAACCCAACCTTCTAAGAAATAGCACCTCCCCACACCAACTTAAATTTTTTTTTTTTATCTATTTTTGAGAGAGAGAGAGAGAGTGTGTAAACAGGGAAGGTCAGAGAGAGAGGGAGATACAGAATCTGAAGCAGGCTCCAGGCTCTGAGCTGTCAGCCTGACACAGAACCTGAACACATGAACTGTGAGATCATGACCTGAGCCGAAGCTGGACGATTAACTGACTGAACCACCCAGGTGCCTCTCCCCCCACCAACTTAAACACCTACTATGTGCCATACACATACTATTAAATAATACTGAGCTCTAAGACCCAGTTCAGAATCTTTCTCTTTCTTTGTGCTTTGTGTTACACTTCTGAGACACCGCCCCCCCCACCCCCGGCGTAGCTGGGCGTACTGCTCCCACACGTGCTCCACCACCGTGCACACCTGCCCCTCCCCTCCCCCAGGGACGGATACCCAGGAGCCTCCAACTCTGCTACCACAGACAAGGCTCTGAGAGGCAGTCCCCTCTGACCCTGGACAAGAAGCCTCTGGGCCACAGGCTGAGGCAAGCCTAAGCCACCGTCCAGGCCGCCCGCACCCGGGGCCAGCCCAGCAGTGCCCGAGGAGAGCGCAGCCTCCTGGACGGAGCGCGGCTGCTCACCCTAACTGCCCTAGGCAGGCGCTCCCTATCAGAACGGGGTTGTAGGAAACCGGCAAGACCCACAAGGAAGGCTCGAGACAAAACGACTACATTTCCCAACTGAGGATCAAAACTCCACAATCACTCGAGAAGTCTTCTCCGACTGGGGCGCTCCGCAACTCCAGACCACCGCAGTGGAAATGTAACCAGGAAGGGGAACCCCCCCGCCGCAAGGTAACCACCGGGAGGAAAGAGCCTGGGTCCCGAGAACAACGGGGAGCACAGCGACTGTATCAGCCCTGGCAGCCTGGGGGGTTCTGCCAGACTGAACGGCATGTGGCTAAGAGTACCGGCTCTGGAGCCAGACTCAAATCCTGGCTCTGTGGCTCGCTAGGGTGTGGCTTCGGGCAAACGACTTTCCCCGGGTGCCTCAATCCGTCCTCTGTTAAGGTGGTAACAGCCTGCCAGTGTCCCAGGATGCTGGAGAATTAAGTTAATACATGCAACGTGCCAACAACAGTGCCTGGCACCAAATAAGCATGACGAAAATGTTAGCTGGTATCACTGTCATTAAATGCAGTGCAACTAAACTTCTATCTCTTTGGATCTGTTATTCACAGCCACACCTAACCTACTTCTAATATGCTTAATTTTCAAAGCTTTCCATTTCCACCATTTGGTCTAAACGAGGAAACATCTAACCACGTGAGGTCTAAGTTGGTGAGATGCTGCTCTCAGTAGCTGTAACCAATTCCACGCCTTCAGCTGTCCAGGGAGCAGACGGACCAACAGACAAGATGCTGAGCCCTCTCTGGGGGCCCTGTGTCCCCGTGTGCGGCCCTGACGCCTGGCCTGCGCATTAGCCCTCTGCTTTCACAGCCGGTGGGACACTTCACCCGCCCTTCGTTCTGGTGGGAGGAGCGTTCTCCTAGCGCTCTGCCTGCTGGGGGGATGAGAGTCAGTCAGACTCTGTGAGCCGAGTGCACCAGCAAGAAGCAGCAGAGAAAGGAAGGCCCGCGTGCTCTCCGAAGAGCTTCATTCCGCATAAACAGTCCGTTCAAAAGGATCATTAGCCATTCCACTTGAGAAAACCCAACATATAACTGAAGCTGGAACAGGAACCCATGCCAGCAATACAGTCTCAAACGAGGGCAACGTCTTCCTGGCAGAGCACAGGACGGCCGGACGCCCACTGCAGGCAAAGCATCCAAAAAGAGAAGACCCAAGAGCTCTCTGTAAGAATCAAATCGCCCACTCCGGGCTCGACAAGAACATGTCCATCTATTAGCAGATAAAACGTGTCTGAGCGGCGACTCCAGTCAAGTGTTTGTTTTTCGGAGAACTCCAAGTCCTGGGCCCGACATCGGCTTGTGTGCGCCTCAATCACACCCCGACAGCTCTGGGAGGAGCTGCTTCTGCTTAAACCGATGAGAGAAACTTGTCTCTTCGCCGCTCGAGGCATTTCTCAGGAACCATCTGTGATCTGCTGGGGCAGAAGGAGTCAGCCTGACTGGCGGGCAGGAGAGGACGCTCGGCATCAGAATGCAGACAGCCTTCCTGCTTGGTTTGCCTGATCCCTGCCTCTAGAGTTTTAAAACCAAACGCATATGAATACCTGACGTAACGTTTTCGGAACACAAAAGTAAACCAAAGAAAGGAAAAACTAAAATTTTGGTCACCCATCTAAAGCAGCTCATAAAACAAGAACTTACATATTACATCCAGAAAAACACCGCTTTGAGAGAAGTGTCAAGGAGCCCATCCGATCACTTGTATGTAATTATTTTTAATGGTTCAAAATGCCATATACAGGGGCACCTGGGTGGCTCAGTCAGTTAAGCCTCTGACTTCGGCTCAGGTCAGATCTCACGTTCATGGGTTCAAGCCCCATGTCAGGCTCTGTGCTGACAGCTAGCTCAGAGCCTGGAGCCTGCTGCTAGTTCTGTGTCTCCTTCTCTCTCTGCCCCTCCCCCTCTCATGCTCTGTCTCTCTCTGTATCAAAAATGAAACATTAAAAAAAATTTTTTTAATGCCATATATAAACGTATTACTAGGCACTGTGCATCTGGCATTCTCAGGGAATTACATGATGGCAGTGGCCAAGACGAGGATGTCCCTGCGAAGCCTAGTCCGGAGAGAGGGGGAGAGGCTCCTGGCTAATTCCTGGAAGGTCAAATGACCCGAGAGAGCAAGGAGGGTAAAGAGAATTGGTCTCCTGCAAGGAGAAGGTCAAAGACTTCTGAGGCTCTGACGAGCAGAGACCCGCAGAGAGTCGGCTCTGGCTCATGAGGACCACGCTGCAGACAGTGAGAGCTGAGGCGTGCTGTCTCGGAGATGCAGAGAAGCAGCTGACCAGTGAGCCCTTCCTGATGCTGCACCAGTCAGTGTAGCTAAAAGGTAACGACTGACTCAAAATGATACCTGATCTCTGGCTGTACACTTCTTAGTGTGGAGTAGCCTGAGCCAATGTGCGGCATGATACCGTGGTTAAAATTAATTTTAAAAACCAACATACCATCACATTTTTCTCTATTTTCCTGTATTACTTTTATTTGGCAAACATTATGGACTACTACCAAGAGGTGAACTCAGCCTCTTGGTACTGGCTGTAAGAGCCCAGATTACATAAACCTAGACTATACGCATATTCAGGTTATTGGGCAAAAGAAGGGCCAGGTCCAGCACACACTTAAACTTCTAGAACCTGTCCAAAGACCACTCACAGAGATAGGCAGCATTTCACCAAGACTCTGTGGATGTGCGCATGCTTGGGAGTCTAGGGCCCCCAAATGGCAGCTGCTCAGAGACACTAAATATGTCAGTCATCACAATGTCCCCTGTTACAATTTCTCACTTGCTCGTGGGTCAGATGCCAGAGAGAGAGAAAGAGAGCAAGCATCATGGCCACTTATCTCACTGCCAGCCAGAGAGTAGGCTAGGTCCTAAGGCTCCAAAGTGGATGAGCCAAAACTTGCCCTTGGAGAACTTCCCTCCTATATGATAGGAGCCCAGCACTGGACATCCCACCAAATGCACACACTGCTCTCAAGTGTCAGCTGAAAGCGGTTCAGCTCAAGGCTCTGGCGGGGCTACAGCCACAGAGATGTGTGTTGTCAGGAAAAGCCTCAAATATTCCTCAACTGCTTATCACGCGTAGGACTGCTTCATCTATGAAGACAGGGCTGGGAGGCATCTGGAGGAAAGCATCTAAAAACGGTGGGCACCTGGGTGGCTCAGATGGCTGAGCATATGACTCTTAAAAAAATTTTTTTTAATGTTTATTTATTTTTGAGAGAGAGAAAGACAGAGTGCAAGCAGAGGAGGGGCAGAGAGAGGAGACACAGAATCTGAAGCAGGCTCCAGGCCCTGAGCTGTCAGCACAGAGCCCGATGCGGGGCTCAAACTCACGAGCTGTGAGATCATGACCTGAGCCGAAGTTGGACACTTAACTGACTGAGCCACCCAGGCGCCCCTAGGCCTAGGGCTCTTGATTTCGGCCCAGGTCATCGTGTCACAGTTTGTGAGATCGAGCCCCGAGTCAGGCTCTGTGCTGCTTAAGATTCTCTCTCCTGCCCTCTCTCTCCTTCTCAACCCATGTATATACATCTGTGTAAAAGATACCTCAGTCCTTGGGCGCTTAGATGGCTCAGTCGGTTAATCATCTGACTTCAGCTCAGGTCATAAACTCACAGTTAGTGGGTTTGGGCTCTGCGTTGAGCTCTGTGCTAACAGCTCAGAGCCTGATGCGGGGCTTGAACCCATGAACCATGAGATCATGACCTGAGCAGACATCGGATGCTCAACTGACTGAGCCACCCAGGCACCCCGCCATGGATTATTTTTTAACATTTTTTAAATGTGGAATGATACAATGTGTACTTTTTTGGTATCTGACTTCTTTTGTTCAACACAGCGGTTTGGGGATAGTTTTGTCCATGTTGTTGTGTTTATTGATAGTTCATTCTTTTTATTGCTGAGTACTAATCCACTGAATTTTCCTGTTAGCAGGTATTCAGGTTGTTTCCAATTTTAGTCTATATGAATAAAGTTGCTAGGAATATTTTGTACAGCCTTCTGGAAACTCTAAGCTTTCATTTTCCCTGAATACCTAGAAGTAAAAGACTATGCTTCTTGTCTACCTTATTTATTTATGTTTATATCCCTAGTGCCTAGAGCAGTGCCAGGCACAGTACAGATGCTCAATAAATACTTGCTGAGTGAGTAGCAGTACTCCTACCTCCATCCCTTAGAAAAGATAAAACTTTTGGCTAATTCAGCACAGTATCAAAATATTGTAATCCACTGCCCCCTGGTGGCCAAGCCCAGCAATGCCATATTAATTCCTGACTACCATAAAAATAGTGAACTAACTCTTCATTCTCTCATTTACCTAGACATGTACGGATGCCTATTTCAGACGTCAAAATGAAAGCACGCCGAATCTAAGATATTTAACATAGTCTCTGGTCTTAAAGAATCATATAATCTGGTGGCAGAGGGCAGGAGGGCGACACCAACAGCAGTCGGTGTGGTGAGTGGTTCAGAAGAAATGTACAGGTTATGAAACCATTATGGTTGTGGTGGCAGGGGCAAGGGGAGGGTGAGGGCAGGCTTTGCAAAAGGATCAGCCCAGGGGAGAAGAAGGACATGGTGCAGGACAGGCTTTAGATTAAAAAATGTCAATTTGGGACAGCTGAGTTTAAGGGATGAGGAGGGAGCAGATCCCACAGGGCCTTGCACAAGCTAGGCAACCCAGACCCTTGAATCTGTACCTGACAGGATGTTACTGGACGGCATTAAGCAGAGGAGCCACACGGGCAAGTCTGTATTTGAATGGTGTGTGAGATGGACTTAAAAGGGAATAAAAGTAGAGAAGGGGAATCACGCGTGGCCATTTCAGCAACCCAGGTCCAACCCAGGGTAGTCACAGAAGAACGGAGAACAAAGCACATCCAAGAAACGTTCAGGACATAAAATCATCAGAGGCTTATAAATGATTAGGTGTAGGTGAGACTCATGCACAATTCTTAGCATTTCTGACTGAAGTCAGGAAACCCTGCCAACTGAGAGAAGAGAGTGGCTGAATATGGGGAGAAAAGGAGCCAGTGAAATATGGAGCGTGAGGAGCCTAGGGGTGGCAAAAGTTTCAGGCTGTCCCCAAATAACTGCTTCAGTTTACTATTTGGTGAAGGGACCCTAAAGGGTACCGGCCACCTGGGATACAGACTGTTTTCTGGCCAGGTATGGCCACAGGATTAAGTGTAGACAAAAGAGATTCAAACCCAAGCACCATATACAGATTGGGGAAGTGCCCTTAAGTGGAAAGAGGATGCCTTTCTCTCCTTCCTCCTCCTCTGTACTGGGTGGAATACGGTCGTGATGGCTGGAGCACAAACAGCTATCTTGGGTCGCAAGAAGGAAACCACATGCTGAAAATGGAAGAAGAGAGAGGAGCCTGGGTCCCTGATATCTTAAGGCAGCATATAAGCCCTGGACCAATTACCTCTCATCTGTTTATATAAGAGAAATTAAAGAAGCTTTCCTTTTTTTTTTTTTTAATTTATTTTTGAGAGACAGACAAAGGCAGTGTGAGCAGGAGAGGGTCAGAGAGAGAGAAAGACAGAGAATCTGAAGCAGGCTCCAGGCTCTGAGCTGTCAGCACAGAGCCTGACACAGGGCTCGAACCCACAAACTGTGAAATCATGACCTGAGCTGAAGCCAGACGCTTAACTGACTGAGCCACCCAGGTGCCCCAATAAGCTTTCCCATCTTGCTTAAGATCCTATCACTTGGGGTTCCCAGTCACATGTAGCCAAGCTAGCCCCAGCTGGTCACCTACGACATAGTCAAGTGGAAGTGTCACGCAGGGACTCTGGTAAGTCAGAGGTCTGGGAAAGACATCCCTTCTGGAGTTCCATCACCATGACGCTTCTAAAAACATCACACTTCGAGTAGAACTTGACATGAACATTCTCTTCTGAGGAATGCTGCTTCATGCCGACGAGAAGAGGGAGAGCCATCCGATACTGAGGGTTTCATTTTGTGATGACGGAAGCCACCAGACACCACTCCACCTTTGAGAACAAGACACGTCAGGGGCTCAGCCCTTCTACAGGACTTCTCCACAGGCACCACTCCGAAGCTGTTAGTAAGTGGTTTGTTTTGATGATGACCACACTATCAGGTAGGGTGGACCTTCATATGTTTGGGGCTAGATCAGTAATATTGTCTGAGCCCACAAGTGCTTGCGGATGAGAGTTCAGAGGTAGTGTGCAGTCTCAGGGGTCAGAGGCCAGAGGCTGGATCCTTTAGCACCGTCACCCTGGGCCCAGACACAGCTGGCTTATCCAGAGATGACCTACTTCTACACAAGCAGCTGGGTTCCGGAGATAAGCAGCTGCTTGGGGGCCAGGCAAGCTAGAGACGGCGTCTCCATCAACTCGGAGTCACTGGGTCTCTGTTTTCAACTCTTTTACAGCCAATGTGACACACCACGAAGCAAGCTCAGGTGCTAATCTCTGGAAGTGACGGAGGTGGTGCAGTGTAGAGAGGGGAGGAGAAACGAGAGAGACTCTGAAAGAGCAGGCCCTCCACGCTATGGCTCGGTGAGATGGGGCGATGGGCCAAGGCTGCCGAGCGGCACCTGCCCGATGACACGGGCCACAGTCTGGCTCACCCCACAGGTGAAGGGCACCCGAGGCCTCCTGAAGCGGGGGTGTCATAGCAAAAGGCTTTTACAGTCACGGCCTGATTAGGATACAACACCATTAGAGGAGGGGGCGAAAAGAAGCATTATTACCCAGACAAGAGAATCCTTTTTTTTTTTTTTTTTAACTTATAGCTCTATGCCCAACGTGGTGCTTGAACTCACCACCCCGACATGAAGAGTCACTTGCCCTACTGAGCCAGTCAGGCACCCTGAGAATTATTCTAAAAGGCCACAAACAATAGTGTACCTCTGTGTAAGACAGATCTTGAGGCTGGGAAGAAGTCTGAATGCCTTATTTCTTTAAAACATAACATATCCATCAACTGATGAATACACAAATAAAATGTGGTATATTCATACAATGGATATTTGTATTTGACCAAAAAAAAGGAATGAAGTACAGACAGGTGCTGCAACACGGATGAGTCTCGAAAACATGCTAAGTGAAAGAAGCTAGGCACTAAAGACCACATACTTTAAGATTCCATTTACATGAAATGTCCAGAAAAGGGGAACCCATAAAGATAGAAAGTCGATTAGTAACTACTTAGGGGTAAAGGGGACGGGAGGCTTGGGGGTGCTGGCTAAGGGATACAGGGTCTCTTTTTGAGGTGATGAAAATGTTCTCAATTGACTGTGGTGATGGTTACACAACTCTGTATACAAAAAACTAGGGAATTGTACATTTTATTGGGTGAAGTGGATGGTATATGAAACACATCTCAATAAAGCAGCTACAATAAAAAAGTCCACAAAACTCAATTTCTAAATTCAGTGTTAACTCCAATAAAAATTTTAAAAAGTTCCCACTTCTTGAATTTGGCAAGTTGATTCTAAAGGTCATGTAGTGGACAGAAGAAATGAGTAGACATTTCACCAAAGAAGACATCCAAATGGCTAACAAACACATGAAAAAATGCTCTACATCACTCACCACCAGGAAAATGCAAATCAAAACTGCAATGAGATATCACCTCACACCGGTCAGAATGGCTAAGATCAAAAACACAAGAAACAGCAAGTGTGGGCGAGGACATGAAGAAAAAGGAAGCCTCACACACTATTGGTAGGAATGCAAACTGGTGCAGCCACCGTGGAAGACAGTATGGAGGTTCCTCAGAGGGCTAAAAATAGAACTACCCTATGATCCAGCAATTGGACTATTAGGTATTTACCAAAAAAAATACAAAAACGCTAATTCATCATCATGTTTATAGCAGCATTTACAATAGCCAAGATACGGAAGCCCAAGTGTCCATCAACTGATGAATGGATAAAGAAATGGTGCCTATACACAACGGAACATTATTCATTCATAAAAAAAGAATGAGATCTTGCCATTTGCAATAACACAGATGGAGCTAGAGTGTATCATGCTAAGTGAAATAAGGCAGTCAGGGAAAGACAAATACCATATGATTTCACTTATATGTGGAATTTAAGAAACAAAACAAATGAGCAAAGGGAAAAGAAAAAAAGAGAAAGGCAAACCCAGAGACAGACTCTTAACTACAGAGAACAAACTGGGGGTTAGCAGAGAAGTGGTGGGGGGGATGGGTGAAACAGGTGACGGGGACCTAGGGGGCACCTGCCATGAGCAGCACCAGGTGCCGTGTGGAAGGGCTGAATCACTATACTGTACACCTGAAACTCATAACCCTGTGTGTGAACTATGCTGGAATTCAAAATAAAATTTAGAGGGGGCGTCTGGGTTGCTCAGTTGGTTGAGTGTCCCACTCTTGATTTCGGCCTAGCTCATGATCTCACGGTTCATGAGATCGAGCCCCTCACTGGGCTCTGTGCTGACATCGCAGAGCCTGCTTGGGATTCTCTCTCCCTTCCTCTCTCTGCTCTTCTCCTGCTCTCGCACTGTCTCTCAAAATAAATAAATCAACATTTGAAAAAATAACAAAAATTAAAATTAAATTTAGAAAAAGAAGGTAGAAACATAAAAAATAAATTAAAATGAAGTTCACACGCAAGAAGAGCCAAACCAAGTTTTTAAAAAGGATGATGAAAGAGACCGGCCCAGGAGTAAGGACGAAACACACCGTGAAGCTCCAAACCCCGACCATGTGCTGCTGGCACGGAAATGGAAGTAAGTGGAGCAGAGTACAGGAGGGCCCTGTCAATAAAGGAACTGATGGTGTGTCACGCAGAGGGATTTCACACCATGAAGAAAGGATTTAAACAAACCATTCAGTCTTGTAGGAACTTTAATCTCAACCCTCACCACCCAGGAAAACAAATTAATGATGAAATTTGAAAAGCTAAATGTAAAAACAAACCCACAAGGGTATTAGAAGAAACAGGAGAGAGTATTTTCATAGTTTGAGGTGGGGAAGAAAAGACTTCCCAAGCGAGACACCAAACCCCGGCACCACGGAGGAGGGGCAGTCTCCTTGGCGACCTCGGCACGTCCGCCCCGGGTCTGGTTTCCTTGTGCGCGAGCCCCTCTCCTAGAGCGCAGGGCCCGCCTCTGCCATCTTGCCTCACTGTCCCCTGGCGTGCAGCAGCTCAATAGATAAGTACCTGCCAAACGGGCAGACTTGACCACGTAAAAATTAGGATGTTCTACATAAGGAGACACAATCAGCAAAGTTAGAAGACCAGTGATGGTCTGGGAGAAAAACAATATTAGACTGAAACATAAAATTCCCATTTGGGAGTGGGGGGGGTGTCAAACATGGTTGAATATTAGCAATTTCGTGTGGCATGGCCTACAATTTTTAACACATACCAGGTAGAGAGAAATACAGCTAATCTACAAAGAGTTCTTACACAACAACGAGACCAACAATCTAACAGGAAAAAATAGTAAAGGATCTGAACAAGCAGAGCCCCAAACAACAAACGCTAATATGCACCCAGAAGAAAAGATAAACAACCTCACTCACAAACAAGTGGAACAGAAACTGAAACACAAACTATGGCTTCTTTGCCGGACTGGGGAAACAGAAGTAGACAGGGTTATCTGGTTTTGCTAAGGATGTGAAGAAACGTGCACCCCCATGCCCTGGTGGCTGGAGTATAAACTGGTGTAAACTTTTTCGGGCTGTAATTTAGAAGCAGCTATTTGACATGTTCTTAGGAATAGCAATTTCACTTCTGGGACTCTCAGAGAAAGAGAGTATTTCAGAGAAATACAGTTTTTTATTTTTTAAGATTTTTAAGTAATTTCTACACCCAATGTGGGGCTCAAACTCATGACCCTAAGATCAAGAGCTGCACACTCCTCCAACTGAGACAGCCAGGCGTCCCGGGAGAAATACAGTGTTTAACACAAATGCACAAGAACACATATACAAGGATATTCAAAATATGTACAATATTATTTATAATAGCTAAAAGCTGTAGACAACTTAAATGTCCTTCTCTAGAAGAATTGTTAAACAAACAAACTGTAGAAAAGCCTTATTATGGAAACCAATGTCATTGCTGAAAATGATGAGGTCAATCTGTATGTCCAGACTTGGAAAGCTGGCCATGATTTTTTTTTTTAATGAAAACAAGAAAAATATAGAAAACTATGGAGAGTCGAAACACCTAGCTGGCTCAGTGGGTAGAGCGTGCAACTCTTGATCTCAGGGTTGTGAGTCTGAGCCCACTGGGTATAGAGATTACTTAAAAATTAAATCTTTAAAAAAAAATTTTTTTTAAATTTTAAGTAGGCTGCATGCCAAACACGGGGCTTGAACCCAGGACCCTAAGACTAAGAGTCACATGCTCTATCACTGAGCCAGCCAGGTGCTCCCCAAATAAAATCTTTATAAGAAAGGTATGAATAGTTTAAACCCATTTTTTTCTGAACACAATAAAGAAAAATAGTATGTGCAGCACATACAGGGAAAGGCCTGGAAGAATATACACCAGATTGGGGTGGGAGGTAAGGGAGGTAATCACATTTCTATATTGTTTTGATTTTTTTTTTTAACAAGTATGTACTTTCTTTTTTTTAAATTTTTTTAATGCTCTTTATTTATTTTTGAGAGAGAGAGAGGGAGAGACAGTGTGATCAGGGGAGAGTCAGAGAGAGGGAGATACAGAATCTGAAGCAGGCTCCAGGCTCTGAGCTTAGTAGTCAGCACAGAGCCCAACGCGGGACTCAAACCCATGAACCGTGAGATCATGACCTCAGCCGAAGCTGGACGCTTAACCAACCGAGCTACCCAGGCGCCCCACAAGTATGTACTTTCTACCGCAATTTTTTTTTTTTTTTTTTAAAGGCAAGGAACAGTAAGAAATGCACTGCCTGCTTTGGAACAGAGAATGGAGGAGAAGGACCCATTAGAAGTCTGAGCACAGAGGTGCGCCTGGGTGGCTCAGTCAGTTAAGTATATGGCTTCGGCTCAGGTCATGATTTTGTGGTGCATGAGTTTGAGCCTCGCGGTGGGCTCTGTGTTGACAGCCTGGAGCCTGCTCCTGACTGTGTCTCTCTTTCTCTACCCTTCCCTCACTCATGGTCTATCTCTCTCAAAAATAAACAAATATTAAGAAGTCTGAGAACAGGGATCTAAGTTGAAACAGCACCAAGTCATATGAAGAGGCCAGGTATAACGGTCAAAAGACCTAGGTCTGAATCTGGAAAGCTTATTAAATCCTTGAGCCTTGGACTTCTCACCTGTCAAATGAGGTGTACATCTACCTTAAAGCGATACTGGGGCCTGCCTACTAAATGAAGTCTTGTACGTCAAAGTGCTTTGCAAAATGGTAAAGTGCTTTAGGCATCAGGGTGTTATCCCTGGTTGGCGTGCCAAAGCCCTGGGTTGAAAACCAGAAAAACAAGGGCTAAAGCTACAAACTCCTAAGGAAAAATGAGAGGGATGGGGACTGACAGGACAAGATTTAAGAGACACATCAACCACTGGATTGTGTGGACCCAATCCGCACCCCGATTCAAACAAACTATTAAATATATTTACGAGAATCAGAAAAATCTGTGTTGATTATATATGGTATTAAGCTAAGAAGCTTTTTACAACTTTTTAGATGTTGTAATTGTGTTATGGCTGTGGGTTTCTTTAATCATCATCTTCTAGAGAGACACATAGAAAAATTTATGGATGAAACAATGTGATGTCTAGTATTGTTTCCCAATAATTCACAAAAGAGGAGAGGGTGGAGCGAATGGATAGAGGTATAGATAAAACAAGACTGGAAAAAAAAAACCCAAAAAACAAGACTGGATGATGAGGCTGGGTGAGAGATACATGGGGATTTATGGTAATATTTTTTACTTTTACATCTGTTTGAAACTTAACCTAATAAAAAAGGTTTTTAAATTTTTTTATATTTACTTATTATTGAGAGAGAAAAAGAGCATGAGTGGGAGGGGAGGGCAGAGAGAGGGAGACACAGAATCTGAAGCAGGCTCCAGGCTCTGAGCAGTCAGCACAGAGCCCGACGAGGGGCTCAAACCCACGAACCTTGAAATCATAACCTGAGCCAAAGTAGGACGCTTAACTGACTGAGCCACCGAGGCGCCCCAGAGTTTTTGTAAAAAAAAAAAAAAAAAAAATGGACCCCACCTTCCTCAGTCTAGGAGGAGGTCCTAAGAGCCTTCTGAAGTCTGCTGCAGAAGTAAAACTGGGTTTCAACACTGGCTTCCAAGGAAGGGCGGAGAAGCCCACGCTTCACTGCGTGAACGCGGGTCAGCAGGTGGGGCTGCCCAACGCCAAGATCAGAGTGAGGGCGTACCTACCAAAGAAAGGCACCGTGCTTGGTGGGACCGACAGAAAGTAAAGGAAAAGGTGGTGTATAACATGTAATATAAATGCTAGCTAATGAGATGATTAAATATCCAATTAGAGACTGCAACTGATGAGGACTATTTTTAACTGGCATGATTCTGCTACCGAGATTCCACGCCAGGAGATTCCACGCCAGCATTTACGCGTCAAGTGTAGATCAGTGAATGGATTACTGCCTTCCTAGGCCCATCCTTTAATACTATTTTAGAAGAGTACTGTTGCAAGGGGGCAACCCCCAAACCCCGAGAGATCAGCCGCACTGCTCTTAACAAAGTTAAACACACAGAATTAAACTGCCTCCAAAGCTGACCTATGAATGTGAAAGGGAAAATGAAAAGTCCTCCAGAAAAGGCTTTATTTGTATGCTTTTGGTAGCTACATTTTAACTAATCTTTCTTTTGCTCAGGATCTCCTGACAGAGTGGGCGGGAGAGACCTGACTCCCAGTCCTGCCCAGCTTGCCGCCATTAAAGGGAGCGAGGGACGGTGTCATTTAGTTGCCTTACTTTTCAGAGACTGCCTCATAAAGACCAAAACACCATCCACGGAGCCCCATGAGGAAACAATGAATGGGATGGATCAAGTGAGACAGTTTTACGCCCTTATCCTCCAAGGGGCTCCCCTCTGGGCTACTTCTCACTACTCTCCTCCCCTCCTGCACGGACGTCCTCCAACACCCGCAATAACCCACCACCTCCAGAGCCCACAGAAAGGGTTCTAGTCTTCACTCTGCCCCCAATAAGGAGACAGCGCATCTCACAATCCATGGGTGAAATGAGGGGATAGACGGATGGTGCTCTGAGACCCCCCAACGTCTGAGTCCCACGTGAGCTTCTTCACTGAGCGAACAAACATGACAGATGGGTTTTCTTGTGAATCTCTAAGCACACGTGGTTAAAGAAACCAAAAGGAGAAGGGGAGGACCCTCAACCCCTTTCAGACTCTGCCTAAGTCAGGCCTGGCCAGAGGAGGCGGCTGGAGCCGTGAGAAAACCTGCCGCCACAGCATCTAGTCGTCCTATCCAACGTGACAAGAACCCAGTGGGATTAGAGGAGACGGTGGAGAGGAGAAATCAAGGTCCTGGGGCTGTCCTCGGCCTGTTCCAGGGCCTCCAATGTGAGCTCGATTCTGGGGCCACCACCTTCCACCTGCTGCTAACGTATAGCGTGTGAACTGAAGCGTGAAGGCCTGATGTAAATTCCTAAAATTCCAGCTGCCGTGGATGAGGGCCTGCATCTGCGACACGTTCAAAATAATCCTTAAAAGGCCCTCAGATAAAGCATCAAACCATCTGTTTATGGCAGAACAAAAAAGGTAGCAATTTGGTCATCCTGTGACAAAGTGGGTCCTCTTTGGGTGGCATCTGTGGCCATCTCTAGAGATGAATTCCAGGCTGCTTCTGCTGTCAAAACAGGTTAGGTAAACAGTCAAAACAGTGTATTTGAAGGCCACTACCTCTTTTTTAGCAAGACTTGCCTACTGGCCGCACTCTTGGGAGAAACAAACAGACCGCATATAAGAAAGAGCAATAGTTTGTTCAGCTTGGTACTCATGCTTCTTACCCACATATTCTGAGAGGAAGACGACAAAGAACGGAGTGACCAGGTCATTAATTCCCTGGACATACCCACTGGCAGGGTGTCGGATGGCCCAAATAAACAGAATTCTTTCGAAGATCTAGGAAAATGAGAGAGAACACAGGACTGTTAAATATTAGGGATACACTCCCTCCCTCCATTTACTTGCATCACAATTTGCTGCAGGGATGCTGCCAAATTTTTAGGAAAACTCTAAAGCTATTAGGGGACAAAGGGAGTTTATAAATGCAGAAAGTCTCTGAGAGGCTAGTTGTGTTGAAGCAGGGGTACATAGTTCTTGCCTTTGTTTCTCTTTTCAGTATCCAGTCGCTGTGATATAAAATGGGGACCCAAAGGGCTTGGGGAAAGGTCTGCTTACAGATCTCTCTCATTTGGAGATAACAGTTTCTTGATTTCCAAAAGCAGGATGGTAGAACATCTAAGTTCTGACACCTTTTCCAGATCTTTTTCATCATCACAGGATGTAGAAAGGAAGCACCTTCTCCACCATGCTCTCCTTTCTCCCCACTGCAATGGAGGACAACTTAGACCTAGATTTATCCCTAGCCCAGCCTGATTGAGAACTATGTATGACACGCTGTCAACGCAGGAAGTCATTTTGTGTATCAGGATGCAACCCAGACATTTGCTGGGGAAAGGAAAGCAAATAAGCCAAATCCTACAGTTGGTAATTTGAGAACAGAGACAGCAGACTCAGCCTCCATGGGAAAGCCACTGGGGTTAAGTATATTAGCCACAAGAGACGAGACACCTAGACCGGGGAGAAGGGAAAGATCCTTAGGGTCCCTTTTCAGAGTCTGGTCCTGCCCCACTCAGCTGCACTCTGCCTTCATTAGGCCCTCTCAGCTAGCCTCCCCCCTCACCTTCTCTGCTATGACTCATCCCGGGCTTCATCCTGGTGACCAAACTCTGGAGTCTAACACGTCCCTTACACCGGCTCTGACTGGGCTGCCTCATGTCTCTGTGAGCCACACCAGAGGGCTGGCAGAGCTGGTGGTGGTGACCACGTGTGGGGGCACAGGAGAGGAGAGGGCCTCCGCCACAAACGCATGGGCTCTGGGGGCAGGCTGAAGAGGTCTTCTTAGAGGTCAGGTTCAAGGAAGAAAATCCCCCAGGGAGAACCAGAGGGAGGAAATGCTTTCGTGGTGATGGAGTAGGTGAGCTAGCACAGGAGAAGCAGAGAATCTAGAGACACGATAAAGGATGTTTCCCAGCCCCCGAGGCGAGTCTGCCTTCCAGCTGGCGGAGGGAGCGGAGAAACCCGCCCATTGTCAACACTCCTGCCCTTGCAGGCAGTGAGCACAAAGCCCTGCCTGGAAGCAGGCTGGCCTCTGCCTCCGCCAGGCCTGCCCACTTGCTCCTCGGGGGCCGAGGGAAGGGCGTGATGTCCTCAAGAGCGCTAGGCCCAACACTCTAACGGGGGCCTCTAGCATTCTTTCCTCCCTCCCCGGAAACAGAAGCCCAAGCTCAGGCTAGACCCACCTCGTTCAGGAAGATCTCAAGGAGCCCCTGCCCTACCTCTTGTGGCCTGTGTCCGTCTGGACATCTGTTAGCTCGGAGAGAGGAGAGCAGGGGCAGAGACAGGAGGAGAGAGAGAATCCCAGAGCTTCTGCTCCACACCGTCAGTTCCTCATGAAAACCCAGGTCCTCATGGACTGCTCTCGACAAGACCAAGTGCACGGAGGCCAGCAGTCCACAATCAGGAGCCCTGTGATCATCCCTCCCTGGTAAGGACAGCCCGACGCAGGCGCTCACGTCTGTGAAGATGCCGCAGACATGGAAAGCAGCACCGGGCCTGGTTGCCAGGGGAGACCGTGGAACCTCCATGACAGAAAAACAACCTGGGATCCTCTTGCCTTGTGAAGAGTGGAAAGGATGATCCCTGAAGGCTCTTCTTATACCTCGTGTACTTGGGTAATTCGGCCTTCCCGAGGTCAGTTCTCAAGTGCCTCTCAGATATGCAAAGCAAGCCTTTCAGTACTCAGTGTAGCTGAGTTCTCTGCTCCTTGGCCGGCATTTAAAGGAATACTCTGAGATGACTATAGCCAGCTAGAAGCAAAGATGATTCAAGCCAAAACGGAAAGAATATAGTTTGAGTCCCCTTCTTTGTGTTCAGCTTCTACTATTAGAAGCACGTTAAACAAACTGTTCCCTGTCTCCAAGTTTGGGACAGGCACACATGGGTAGAAGAGAAGTATCCGAACATCTCCAGGTTAAAGTGAGGAGAAAGCAGGGCTAAGCCGTGGGAAACAATGGGAGGCAGAAAGGAATCCTCAGTGGATCTTTAGCTTCCTTAGAGCTGAATCTTAGAGTTAAAATAACACTGTCACCTCCCCCCTAAATCTTAATGTGACTGGTAAGTCATGAGGGGTCTCACCAGTGGAGGCCTGTGTTTAAATTGAATAACGAATACAATCTAAAGTCAAGTAGAAATTATTTTGAGCATTTTTACCACCATCCTTTTCTATTCCGAGGAGAACTGAAAACCGGATTCAGAGAGCACTTACACCCAGCGTCCTCACTGCTGTGAGGCTGCTAAGGAAATCCCTGGTCTCAAGCAGGTTGTAATTACTGCTTGCGTCAAAAGATAACAGTCCCACTGAGACCTTCCATGTGCTTCACGGACTTGTCAGGTTTCACAAAATCCCAACTAATTCAACTTCTGGGCATATTCTCAGAACAATTTAAAACAGGGACTCGAAGAGACATAATACCCAAAGTGGAAGCGACCCAACTGTCCACAGGCAGAGGACAGAGTACGTGAAGGACACATCTAAGGATTACTATTCGGTTTTAAAGGGAAGGAAATCCTGACACACGTTACAACGCAGATGGTCTTTGAAGATATTATGATGCCAAGTGAATTAAGCCAGTAACACAAGGACAAACATTATATGGTCCTACTTGTTTGAAGTACCTGAAATATTCAAATTCACAGACACAGAAAGTAGGATGGGGGTTGCTGGGGATGGAGAATTTTTATTATTTTTTTAATGTTTATTTATTTTGAGAGAGGAGGGGAGGGGCAGAGACAGAAGGAGAGAATCCCAAGCAGGTTCCCCAATGTCAGCTCGGAGCCCAATGTGAGGCTCGATCCCACAACCCTGGGATCACGATCTGAGCTGAAATCAAGAGTCAGACGCTCAACTGACTGAGCCATCCAGGCACTCCCAGAATTATTATTTAATGGGTACAAAGTTTCAGTTTGGGAAGATGAAAAAAGTCATAAAGACGGGTGGTGGTCACACCACAGTGTGAACATATTTGATGCCACTGAACCGTGCACTTAAAAAGGGTTAAAATGGGACATTTCATGTTATGTATACTTAGCACAATACAAAAAAACCATCACTAGCCCAGCTTGATAAAGTAGAGCAGCACAGGACTAGGAATTCTGAGGTATGAGCTCTAGTCTTCATCTTGTTACAGTGGAGATTTAAAGCCCTGGATAAGTCTCTTGGCCTCTCACAGTGTGACATGGCCCACAGATTTGTTGAGAACAAATGAAAATGCACAAGAAAGAGCTGTGCAGGGACCACAGCTCCACATCCGACAGAAGGTGCACCTGCCCACAGCCAGAGGGCAGGCTAGGGCTCATGCACACAGAACAGGTGCGTGGAGGTATGGGGGGAGAAGGGCCGAGAACGGAAGTACTTCCCTCACCTCCTGCACAAGCGGCTGCTGGAACAATGGAATGAGAGGATTTGTCCTCGGAATGTCAATGTGGATCTGAAAAAGAAAAGTCATGTCTAAAAACACAAAAACCAGTTTTTTCTTTTGAGAAGTTATTTTCTTAAGAAGTGCGAATCAAGGGGGTAAGAGTGACAGCCAGTATGTTTAGAAAGAACTGATGGATGAACCAAAAGAGTCTAGTTAATCCTGCCTATCTATCTGGAGTACGTTTCCATGACACCAATGGTACTGGAACTGAGGAAACCTCCCAGACCACTTACGTTGAACAGCAATGGGCTTCACGACCTAAGAGAACCGCCCTGGAGTCTGTTCCACCCTGGGCTGGTACTTAACAGGCATGATCAAAACGTGCGTCCCTCTTTCAGAGTCATACGCAACAGTCCCCAAGAGCGGAGAGAGCTCGGAAAGTGGCAGACACGTGACCAGATAGGGAACCAGGGGGAACTGGCCTTCACTAACTGGCACTGTCACCAAAAAGGTCACAATAGCTGGTTTCGGCTTCGGGATTTCTCAGAGCCCTAATGAGCCCAAGGACTGCAGCAATGGCTCCCTTGGCTCTTGAGGCTTACTGAAGACAGCTGCCGGCAAGCTGGGCTTTTCCCCCTTGCCCCCTTCTCCCTCCCCTCCTCTTTCGGCAGGCGGGGGGACTACTGTGAGGGTGACGGAACAGTGCCTGCCAAGCCTGCTGGGCACGGCTGCTCCTGCCGACAGATGGACAGACATGGGTCAGACACTAGCTGCCAGGTGGACATACTAACATCACACCGTCCAGAGGGACTGGACCACCCTGAGTGAGCTCATCTTTCACTCTGTGCCCCGGGACCGTTACTACATGCGGTCTGGGGACCCATGGCGTTGACACCACCTGGGAGCTCATTAGAAGTGAAGGTCTCACCCTAGACCTACTGAATCAGAATCTGCATTTTATCATAATGCTTAGGTGGGATTTTATCAAGACCCTGGATTATATGCACATTATATGCACATTAAATTTGGAGAAGTGCTACCACTGATCAGTGAAAAAAAAAATCTATTTAAAATGGCTAAACTCAGAGCTGCTCATTACAAAGAGGAGAAGCAGTTCTGGGAATCCATTTACTTCCTAACCGGCACGCCACATCCTGAATTCAGAACCTGAACTCTGATCATTCTCCCAGGACACATGACAGTTACGACTGTAACCAACAAGGTGGTGACTGTACCTGCCGGTAGGTGTCCTGGTGATGTTCCTCATTTCGAGAGTCATAATACTGCTCAATGAAGCCAAAATATTCCTCCCGCTTCCGCTGCAGGGTCAACTTCCTCCTCTCGGTGTTTGCTGGGAGGTAGCCCTACAGACAGGACCGCTGTCAGATGGGCACACGAGTCCTACATTTCTATTTTAGCCTGAGGAGTGGCTTGGAAACTGTCAAAGGGGCGGAAGGGCAACTGCCAGAAGGACAAGCATTCTCCCTTTCTGGGTCCGGCCACCCAGCGTCTGCTCTCTCCTCCTTCAATGAGACCCACACGTGGGCAGAGGAAGCCAGGCCATCTTTCCCAGGGCTAGGCGCAGTCCCTCCGCCCTGCGCTGCGTTTGCCTCACATGCCGCGGAGGGGAGGGGGCGCTCCAGAGCTGCCACAGCAGAGCGGCGAGTCTAGGACGGTGGGAGGAAAATGGACCCCAGTGGGGGCCTCTGAGCACCGCGTGTGTGCAAGGCAGTCCCTCCGGGAAGCCCAGCCCTCTGGCCACCTCTGTGGCGCATCCCAGGGGTGTGCCGTGAAGTATGTGCCAGGCACACATTCCTTTCCACGGCGATATTCAGAATTACCAGCTCAGGAGGCTGAATGGAACCTGTGACACAGGCGGCTAGAACGTGCAGGCCTGGAACTTCTGGCAGCAGCCTCCCGCCTAGCCAAAGCTCCTTCTCACTCCTGGTCTAGATCCCACTTTCAATTCGTGCATCTCCTGTTCCCCAAACTACAACCAAATCTACTCTTAACAGCACTCGAACATCTTAGAAGTGGCAGAGGCAGCGATTACGTGGCTGCAGGCTCAGGAGTCACGGGGAACATTCAGGAGAGAGACCCTCCCTCTCGCAGACATTTCTGTGATCCAT
Organism: Suricata suricatta; assembly: GCF_006229205.1. Taxonomy (NCBI): domain Eukaryota; kingdom Metazoa; phylum Chordata; class Mammalia; order Carnivora; family Herpestidae; genus Suricata; species Suricata suricatta. The sequence goes on along the minus strand of NC_043706.1, from coordinate 34,690,819 downwards.
CCCCCAGCCAGGGCCTGCAGAGCAGGGACTCGGCTTTATCCATTTTGTGTCTCCCCGCAGCTGCTGGCATCACGCCTGGCAGACAGCAGGCCCTCAATAATTCCTTGCTACATGAATGAATGAATGAATGTGACAGGCTCAGGGAATTGGGTGTCCCCGTCACAGCAGCTGGCACAGTGCTCTGCCCTTATAGCAGGACTGGTGCAGGCTCCCAAGGGAGGCCCATTTCTCAGCTCCTCACAGCGCAGAGTTGGTTTCCACCACTCTGCTTATTCCTGCTGAGAAAGGAGTGAAGTCCAGGGAGTTTGTGACCAAACAGGTGCTGAGAGCCCCACCCCACTACACTCCTTCTCCCTGGCGCTGAGCAAGTGGGGATCCACCAACAGGGAAAAGCTGTGCTCTTCTACACGTGTGTGAATAACTCTCAAGGATGTGTTTCTTTAGGCGCTGAAGTACGAGGACAGCCCCACAGATCTGCCTCACCCAGTGGGGCCGGAGGAGTCTATGCAGGAAGATGAATGTGCCCAGACTAACCTCGGCAGGTAACAAGGGCTGTGTGAGACTCACGCTTCTCTACACGGCGGGCAGAACTCACCGACAGGAGTCTCCAGGTTACGGGTCGAACCTCCCTGGGAACCCCCGGCCAGCTACACTTCCTCAGTTCATCTGCAAACGGACGATGGCTTTATTGGATTAGCTCTTCCACAAATGCCCTAGGACAAACCTCAGCCAGCACTGTCTGATTCCTCCCACCATTCAGGAAAGACCACCACCACCACCACCAGCAGCAACAGCAGCAGCAGCAGCAGCGGCGGCGGTGGCTACCGATAAGCACAGGGAGAAAGGCCCAGACGACAGCCCTGAGCAGCACAGTGGCGAAGACGCGGCTCTGCAGTAGTGACGCAGTCAGCTAGGAGATCAGACTCGGGGCAAAGAAAGAGTGGATTTCAGTCAGAGTGGCCTCGAGGCAGGAGAGACCAAAGCCAGAACAGCTGCACTATGGTCTACGGGCCGCAGAATCCAGTCCCACCTAATTTGGTCCCTAATTTCTAGTAACATACTTCTGACTTAATACCTGCAGATCACTGCAATGGGCACCAGATCAGGAGATGCTGGAAAAGTAAAAGAAGGAAGAATAAAGAGCAATAGCTTCCAGGTCCCTGAGAACTGCAGTCACCAAGAGGTCCTACCTTGCCCGGGGCTCACGGCGACTCACCTAAGTCAGTGTTGTGACTGGAGAGAAGCTGACGGAATTTTTCTAGGCGGGTTTTCTCCCGGACAGTCATCGGGGGTGCACCGGAAGCATTCTGGTCCGAGATACGGGCAACCAGGGGGATGATGGGTCGGAGAGGGAGTGACTGCTGTTTGTGGAGTGGATTCCTCAGGCATGTATCACCTGCAATGATGAAAAGAAAAAGAACAGGCGCCATGGAGAGCATGGACATGGAGGGACCCTGAACTGGCTGTTCCGTAGTGGCCCGTCCTCCAGAACAGTGTCCGAGCAGTGGCGCGCTGCTCAAAGGTGCCTGTGGAGGGGCAGCCGGAGGACAGAGAACATCGGCCCAGGGGAAGGGCTGCCTTCTTATCACGTCCCCCCAGAGCACCTTATGGCCAACAAAGACCCCAGAGGTCGGAGCAACTTTGACAACTTTTTTGGCAACTCTGGATGGAAACCAAATGTTTTCTTTCTACCCCAACCTGGGATGTGTCTTCATGCCTAATACTGAGTTTGGGGGCAACTCAGTCTAAGGCAGTGTTTGCCTTCCCTTTCCACATCGCAGAGCACGTAAGAAGTGATGACACAGTAGAGCACATGTCATAAAAACAGGTGGCTGCTTGCCTGAAAGCCCAGACCCACGCAGCTGGCCCAAGGGCTGAGAGGATCGATATCCATGGCACAGCTCGAAGCTGCTCTTGGCCCATCAATGTGCCCTGCATACCAGGTGAGAGGCTCTGGCCCCAGGCAACCCTGTTTTGGGTTCCTCGGTGCTCCTACATTTCCCACCAAGATGAGCCAGTTTTTAATTCTGCGGGGATATGACTGACATAACAGGAACACAGACTCCAGCAGAACCACAGGTCTGGTTCTCGACGTTTGTAACCCAGGTGACAGGAAGGAGAAGCGAGCAGTATAGGACGGACATTACTCTTACATACATACATACACACACATACTCTGACTACATATGAGGCATAGTGCTGGTCACATTTACGTAGGATTTCTCATTTGATTCTTACAACATATGGTAGGAATTGATTACTACTTTACAGATGAAGAAACCACAGCTCAGAGAGGTTAAAAGTGATTTGCTAGTGAGACCCGAGATACTACCTTAGGTCTGTCTGATTCCAACACCCTTATTTATTTTACTACCTCAAAGTAACGAAATTCAGTTTTAAATTCTGACTGTCCTTCCATGATTGTTTTATATTCTTTATCTATCTGGGCCTTCAACAGTAAGAGTCACAGGGAACCTGAGAGGCTCAGCTGAAGTTAAGCATCTGATTTCAGCTCAGGTTATGATCTCGCAGTTCATGAGTTTGGGTCCTACAACGGATTCTGTGCTGACAGCATGGAGCCTGCTTGGGATCTCTCTCCCTCCCTCTCTCTGTCCCTCCCCTGCTTGCATGCATGCTCTCTCTCTCAAAATAAACTATTTTTTTTAAATAAAGAAAGATGGGGCACCTGGGTGATTCAGTTGGTTAAGCGTCTGACTTTGGCTCAGGTCGTGATCTCACGATTCGTGGGCTTGAGCCCTGCATCGGGCTCTGCACTGACAGTTCAGAGCCTGGAGCCTGTCTTCAGATTCTGTGTCTCCCTCTCTGTCCGTCCCTCCCACACTCATGCTCTGTGTGTGTCTGTCTCTCTCAAAAATAAACATTAAAAAATTTTTAATAAAAAATAAAAATCCTCTCTTAAAAAAAAGATTGCACTCAGCAACTTGCACTAGAAGGTTTACAGAAGCAATTGCCCAGGGTATCTAGCTGGGATGCTCAATGTAACACGAGGCCTAGGAAACGCAGACCACAAACGGTGGACCTGACAACCCTGTGCACCTCTGACATCACAGATTAACGGATGATGCTCAGAGGAGGGATCCTCATAAAGGGAATGCTCTGGAAAGTCCTGGCTTCACAAGGGCAGCACCTTCACTCAGCACTGGTGGGAGGGGGTGTTTCCTCACACTTGGGATCCTTGAAGACCCTCAATCACAGCACTCAGACACTTCCAACAGCCTACAGCAATGGCCAGTCAACAACGAAAGCCTACGTGGGCGTGGCATTGAACCTGGAGCCTGAGTCAGCGATGGAAAGTGACTGTGGAATACTTTTAAAAGCCTTATAGCCTAAGTCAATGACCACATGCTTATTCTGAAACTGCAGAAGTTGTTCTCTTAGAACACGAGTCAGGACACGTGCCAGGCTCCACTCCCTTCCCCCATTCTTTCACTTCCCTTCACCCTTTACCAGTCAGCCGTTCCAACTTTCACTGGAATGATGACACTTCCCTCCCCCGCTCAGAATAACTGGCTTCCATAAAACCCTCTAGAGTAAAATTACAGACAGCGATGGGTACTTAAAAAGGGTACACTGAGACACCCTAAACATCTGATAAAACTACCACCACCTCGGCCACTTGCAGAAGCCAATTTCCCAAAAAGAGACAGAAAGGGTGTCTCCTCCCGCCTGCCCCACCTGACAGGCAGGAGGCTGGGGCACAGAGCCTGCAGGCACAGATTGCTCCATCCCCCAGGAACAGGAAAGAGCCAACCTTATACTAATGACTGCTCCCCAGGACCGAGCAGGCCAACCAACAGTGCCAAACGTTTGTGACATCCAGCCACTGCCAACTTTACACACATTAGTCAATATTCTTAAACCTGACCAGGCCCAAAGCAATGTGAAGCAACCAAACAGCGAACGTTCTGGAGCCCACCACAGGGAAAGGAAGAAGAGAATGGCAGACAAAAACAGGGCATCAGCAAGTGAGGCCCCAGGTAGCCATTGAGGGGCGGCGGGTGGGCGGGAGCAAGCACAGTCTACGGCCCATTAGGCTCACAGATGTAACTCAGGCTTGAGCTTTCCCATGTATCATCCAGAGGAAGATCAGAAAAGCTGCTCATTTAGGGCGCTCTCTGCTGAGAAGGCTGAGGCTGTGGAAGGCAGCAGGATGGACTTACTGGCATTTCTGGAGAGCTGAGCGTCGCTGCTGGACTTTATGACCTTGTAGCTGGCAGGAGCGTCGGACGTCGTGGACTGGGAGCGCTCTGGTTTCACCCGCAGCTTGCTGTGGTTTTCTAGCACTTGGGCTGCGGTTGCCAGAGCAACTTTTGAGTTTAGAGTTTGGAAGGAAGGGGAGGAAAAGTCCTCTTCCTCATCATCGCCAATGTCCCAAGCGTCACTGGTATTCCGGGCAAACTCATGGAAACTGGAGGCCTTCTTATTCTTCAAAGGAACTGCGTTGACTTTTGACCGTTCTTTGATGAAGCTTTAAGAAAGGAGACATCATTACCAAGGAATGATCTGACACTTGTGACCACCTTCACTGGCTTAATATGAACAGTGTGACAAATTACCTGATTCACAATCTTTACCTTCTTCAAACAAAAACACCTGTATCCATTCCTCATCTAGATGCATCTAGACCAGCACGACGCTCCAGAGACGGATGGAGCAGAGGCAACAATGCTCACCAATCGTCCCATGTGCTCCCCTATATTTCCCAGTACCCTGACCCTGCATTTAAGGAAGGCTAGAAGACCAGTTCTGGCCAATGAGCTGAGGAGAGAGGCGAGGTAATCACTTTGAAGCCAAAGCAGACAACAGGTATGAGTTCTCTCCATACAAGCTTTCTTCTACTGTGGTAACTGGCCAGGCACCTCCCCCACCTGGGAAGCAGATGGACTGCGTGGGGCAGGGCCTGCCCTCCCCTCCCACTCAACTCCACTCTGGACACGTAGCCTGAGAAAGGAATGAATGAACCTTTGTTGTGTCAATCCACTGAGGTTCTGGAGTTAATCTGCTCCAGGAACAGAACCTAAACTAGTCCTTTTTTTTTTTTTTTATACATTTATTTATTTTTGGAGAGAGAGAGTGAGACTGAGCATGAGCCGGGAGGGTCAGAGAGAGGAGGAGACACAGAATCTGAAGCAGGCTTGTAAGGAAGCAGGTCTGAACCAAACTGACTCCATGAACAGGCTTCAAGTTTCCCCTCTGACCTTGGAGGCCTAGGTGTCAGTTTCTCAGAATCATTAGACAATAGAAGGGCACGCATTGCCCAAGGCAGGAGTGACAACCCTTGTAACACCCAATCAGGAAAGGCCAGTTAACACTATTAACATTTCTAAGGGCAGGCCTGGAGATAGAAGCTATAGATAATCACCTACTGCTTAAGGCTGGTCACGCCCTACCTGAGGGTCCTGGGTCCACTCTGTAATTGGTCAATACTCTACTGCCAATAATAATAGGCAATAGTGATTGGGTCACTACCTGTGTCACAATTTCCTGTAACTCCCCCTTCCCAAGCCCCATAAAGAGCCTTACCCGCCTTTGTTCGGGGCTCTCAGTGTGGATCCACTGCACTGGTAAAGTCTGTGAGCCCGAGTTTAGGCCCGGCCTAAACAAGCTCGTAATAAAGCCCTTTGCTTTTGCATGTGTGACTCAGTCTCCCTGGCGGTTTCTGGTTTTGGGGGATGATATTAAAAATCTGGGCATAACAGGCTCCAGGCTCTGAGCAAGCGTTCAGCACAGAGTCCGATGCAGGGCTCGAACCCATCAACATGAGATCATGACCTGAGCCAAAGTTGGACGCTCAACTGACTGAGCCACTCAGGCGTCCCTAACCTAAACTATTCCTTAGAGTAGGACATCAACTCCTAGCAGAACCAGAGATAATTTTAGGCAGTCCATGTGTAGCATCAAACATCAAGTTCTGAACAAGTGAGATGTTCCTTTTCCATTCTGTGAAAGTCCTCCTGCTAGCCTAGAGGAGACAGTCTCAATATGGGCTACTCGGTCTTTAAGATGATTTTTTAACAAAGAGGGCAGCCTCAGGATCAACATGTTTACAAGCAACAGCAGCTAGTTTAGAATTTTATCAATAAGAGAGTTTTATTTTTGTCACTGTGTTTACTTTTAAGGTTACTTTTTCTATTTTTGGCAAATGATAACCGGATTTCCACTTTTAACTTATAGAAGTGAGGAGATTTACTTTAAAATATAAATGTGGGTTGTCTGGCTGAATCAGTTGGTAGAGCGTGCAACTCTTGATCTCAGGGCTGTGAGTTTGAGCCCCATGTTGTGTAGTGATTACTTAAAAATAAAACCTTAAAAATACACACACACACACACACACATATATACACACAAATCTGAGTTTTTTTAAAGGTTATTTTTTTAAAAACGCATTTAGTAATAGGACAGATTTAGGCAAAAAAACGTAAAGATGATATGTCACGAAAGTTCAGGAAACACTAGATTGTCTCACTGAGGAATGAGAGCTCAGTCCTAGGAGTCATGCGGATCATTCCTACCCTTTTCCTCTTTACGTCTCCCCTTTAACAGATCTGCAAGCCCTTATTCTGGACCCTGTGGACTATGTGGTTGGGACATTTCTAATTCAGTCTTGTCTAGCATCCCTCAAATCCCAAACCTGTGTACATTTACACCTAGGGCCTGAAATGCCCTGGAGTAAAGACATCACTAAATGCCTCCCTTTTTCCTCCAGCAAAGCACAGTGATACTAGAGGGGAAACAAGGCTTTGCCAGAAGAGGCGAATCCTCCCATTTCCAGGAGCTGTTTCTTCCCTTTGGGTAGAGGTGGGTGGTCTAATAACCCATCTCATCTCCCTAAAGGAATCCAATGTTTATTCTAAAAGATAATTGTTATTAACACTGACAAGTATAGTCTGGTAACTCATACAGCTCAGCTCCTCAGAATGTCCTTACTATGAGCATCATAAAAGGAGTAAGATTTTAACTGAAGCATTACTTTCCACACTGGTCTTACAGAGAGTAAAGGAAGAAAAGACATCACACAAAACACAGAAGAGAGGGGGCACCTGGGTGGCTCAGTTGGTTAAGTGTCTTACTTTGGCTCAGGTCATGATCTCGTGGTTCACGGGTTCAAGCCCCGCGTCGGGCTCTGTGCTGACAGCTCAGAGCCTGGAGCCTGCTTCAGATTCTGTGTCTCCCTCTCTCTCTGCCCCTCTCCTAATCATGCTCTATTTCTCTCTGTCTCAATAATAAATAAACATTAAAAAAATTTTTTTTAAATACGGGAGAGAAAACTAGCTTACAAGAGGTAGCAGTTCAAATGTGATGGAAACAAAATACCATTTTCCACCTGCCAAGTGTGACGAGGGTGCAGTGGGACCGCCATCTAATAGTGCAGGTGAGGCTGTATGTTGTACAGCCTTCTGGAAAACAGTCTGCAACAATCATACCATAAACCCGAATATGGTTTGTGATCTCTGGCCCTAACAAAATAACCAGAGGGTCAAACAAAGAGGATCTAAGACACTGTCTTGTGGTGTTACTTATTTTGGTGAAAAACTGAAAACAGCATAAACATCTAGAAATTGGAATGATGAAATTAGTTCAGCCACCAGATGAAATATCATAATGCCACTGAAAAGCACATCTGACAGGCTATTTAGTAACATTAGAAAACGATCTCAATAAAGTGAACATTGGAACCAAAAAAAATATTTTTATAATCTCTATATTTAAAAAAAAAAGCATATGCATAGAAAAGACCAAAAACAAAATACATCAAGATGTTAACAGTGCTTATTGCTAGGCTGTGGAATTATAGGAGATCTTTCATTTCATTTTTACAGGTCTCTGAATTATTCCTGTTTTGTACAGTGAGCATATTATTAATCAGTGGATAAGATGGTTGGCTTTCATCAATCCCAAATCAGGGCACTTATAAACTTACTGAATGAACGATCAGAAATGAGCAAGAGCTCATATCAAAGAACATAAAACTGGGACAACACATCGAGAATATCTGCTGTCAACAATCCAGCCACGGGCCAGAAGAGGCAAATCACTCGACTGCGGACCCGCTGAGGCTGCATGTTCTGGACCCATCACTGGGGCTGCTTCTCTTTTGTAAAGGGGGATGTAGAATCCATTGCCTGTGGTACACATCTCAGAGGGTCCGATGTCAAGAACAGATAGGCAGATGTGTAAGGAAGCTCTGTGATCAATAAAACACCACATAGGAATTGGTGGTTACCGTTGTCTTCCTCTTTGGAGGCTATGTGTACCTCAAGATAGCACACAATGAACCCAACAGAGCCATATACATGAGTACCTCGGACACCAAGATTAACTACTGTGTTTTTCTGGTTGATGTTTCCAAATACTCTTTTTTTTTTTTTTAAGTAGGCTCCACACCCAACATGGGGCTTGAACTCTCGACCCAGTAATGAAGAATCACATGTTCTACCGAATGAGCCAGCCGGGCGCCCCTCTTAAATACTCTCTTGGTATTCTGATGATGTTTAATATAAGCCATCAAATCAAGAAGCTGAATTTTAACTCAGGTCAAAGACATGACCAGTTTAACATTGGGCGAAGCACGCGTACACCCTGGACCTTGGATGGAAATGCTTCACCGAGAGATGGGACATGCTGAGACTCGGGCTCTAACATGTCTGTACAAAGGAGGCAAATCAGCTGGTGCATGAAGATTTGTTAAATTTTTCTTTACACCTTTTTATGTATTCAAGTATTTCATGATATTTTTTTGAAGCAGATGAAGATTCAATATAAGTCAACTACTGAGATTAAGAATTGGAATTTCCAGGGCGCCTGGGGGGCTCAGTCGGTTGAACGTCTGGCTTCAGCTCAGGTCATGATCTCACGGCTCATGGGTTCGAGCTCTGCGTCGGGCTCTGTGCTGACAGCTAGCTCAGAGCCTGGAGCCTGTCTTCAGATTGTGTGTCTCCCTCTCTCTCTGGCCCTCCCCTGCTCAAGCTGTCTCTCTCTCTCTCTCAAAAACAAAACATTAAAAAAAATAATTTGGGGGCACCTGGGTGGCTCAGTCGGTTAAGCGTCCGACTTCAGCTCAGGTCATGATCTCTTAGTTCGTGGGTTCAAGCCCCGCATCAGGCGCTGTGCTGACAGCTAGCTCAGAGCCTGGAGCCTGTCTTCAGATTCTGTCTCCCTCTCTCTGACCCTCCCCTGCTCATGCTGTCTCTCTCTCTCTCAAAAATAAATCAAAAAGCATTAAAAAAATTTGGAATTTCCTCAGGTGAAGATTTTGCAAATAGAAATTAGAAAAATATATTCCAATATACTGAAGAGCAAAGAAAGGAGCAAAGGCTGTTGTTCCTTGTGACAAGAAGACCAGAGACTCAAAGCCAACCACCTTGAGGCTGCTAGAAATTATTTGAGACCTACTCCACAAAACCCAGAACGTAATCACCAGTTAAAAGTCAGCTCTGTCCTCAGGAAAGAGGCCTTCATGGAGAAAGGGGTTGGTACCTCCTGGAGAAGTAGGAGTGTGAGGACTGAAGGTTGGTGAGAACCAGTCACAGAATGGAGGAGGCAGGTCAGCACGAAAAGGTACCCTGAGAGGAAGCAGGAAATCTACACACCAGCAACAATGGTGGGACAATTTAAAGCTGACGTGTTTCCGTGTTTATTCATTTTGTTCTCTCCAAAGGAGAGAATATAAATTTATACGTACATAAAAGTTTGAACGTATTGGCTATTTACTAGTGCCAGGTCTGTATACACCCATTTTCTGATCAATGCTCATGCATAAGGCTAAAAGGTGCTATTAGTTTCTGAGGTATTATTATCATTATTCCTATTTGCAGAAAAAGAAATTGAAGCTTACTGAGGTCATAAGTAGGCAGTGAAGCCTGGGCTCAAATCTCGGTCTACCTGACCGGAGAGCCCACATACACTCCTAATCTACCTAGAAAACGACGTCCAGTAAGATCCGAAGCCTGGGAAGGGGAGATGCCAAGCAAACGGATGGCACGGCACCAGAGCTATAATTTCCCTGAGTGTGCACGGCCAAGAGCCCCAACCCTCTAGCTTTGTACCAGTCAGCTCCTGTCTGCACAGAACAGGCTGTGTACGTTGGTAGCTAGAATGTGAAGAGGCTGTATTCAGGAATATGGTCCCTGGAGAAGTATCGCTCTTCCCTTTCAACATCAGGAGTCCCAGTAAAAACGCCAATCCAGGTAATCCTAGCTGGGGGTACCTCCGGTTTATAGGCTGCCTCGTTTTAACATGGTCCCAACCAACTGATAACCAACCTGAGGCATCCTAACACCACAGCATGGCTTGAAGTTCAGCCAAGATTATTTAAACAGATCTGTGTCAAACTTTCAACCAAACTGGCCTGTCGCGGTCATCTCAATAACTAGTGTGGCTGCAATGTGAACCAGCTTCGTGATGCCCAACTAGCCCGGATCATACTTGAGTATCACCTCGGAAAAACAATAAATTTAGAGGCCTATCATACCATCAAGTAGCCAATGGGGCCACTCTGTGGTAAGGCTAGTTTTATCTGAGCTGTAAAAATTATTGCCGGCAATATTATCACTAATGGTAATAAACTGGCAAATTAAAGTCAATATATACAGACAGGGAACACGTACTGGGCTCATGCAGTTGAGATGATTGAAGACCCCGTGTAAAGGCTTCTTCTGTGATGGGGCTTAACCACGCAGTAATTAATGGCAGCCTGGAGTGGAATGATAATCACGTAGTGGAAAAAGTAATAAAAATGTCCCAACAAAGGTACTAAAATAAGGGCGATAAATGTTTTATAGTCACAATCTGGAATTGTAAAATGGTCGGGTGCTGGCCTACAGGCTGTCCCATGTTGCACACCTCTAATAACAGACCACCATGTGCATGAAAAGAGGAGGCAATTTATTCAGTGACAATTCTATTCCTCCCTAATTGCAGAGCTAAGTGATTACTTCTATTAAAAGTATGACTGCGGGGCGCCTGGGTGGCTCAGTTGGTTAAGCGTCCGGCTTCAACTCAGGTCAAGATCTCACGGTTCGTGGGTTCGAGCCCCGCGTCAGGCTCTGTACTGACAGCTAGCTCAGAGCCTGGAGCCTGCTTCGGATTCTGTGTCTCCCTCTCTCTCTGACCCTCCTCTGCTCGCGCTGTCTCTGTCTCTCAAAAATAAAATAAAAACCATTTAAAAAAAAAAAAAAGTATGACTGCAGGGGCACCTGGACGGCCCAGTCAGTTGAGTGTCCAACTCTTGATTTCAGCTCAGGTCAGGATCCCAGGGCCGTGGGATTGAGCCCTGCATCGGGTTCCGTGCTGAGCGTGGAGCCCGCTGAGGATATTTCTCTCTCTCTCTCTCTCTCTCTCTCTCTCTCTCTCTCTCTCTCTCTCCCCCTCCCCCTTCCCTACCTCCCTCAGCCCCCTCTCTCATAGCTCTTGCTCTAAAACAAAATTTTAAAAATAAATAAATAAAAGGAGATATTTAAGTAGGATACATGAATAAAAAATTAAACCTATTAAAAAAAGTATAATTGCAATTCTGCTGAATGATCAGTGAAAACTTTTGTGGTTTTTAGAGAACTAACAGCTGGCAAAACAAAAGTATTTAAAATTCATCTTGGCAGTCTGGGACGCGGCAATGTTCCTCGAGACCTGTCCTCAATCCAGAAGTGGGGAAAATGCACTCAATTAACAGATGCAGACGAGGTATGGTGACTGGCACGCACATAAAATAGGACAGTGCCCTCGACTGCCTTATGCGTGGTTGGATGGACTGATTTCTGCGTTAGCCACTTATCCATCAGAGATTACTATAAAACAGGCTGGAGTGCAAATCATGGAAAAAGCCTCAATGTCCATCACCGGATGAGTGGATCACGAAGATGTGGTTTATATACAATGGAGTCCTACATGGCAATGAGAAAGAATGAAACCTGGCCATTCGTAGCAAAGTGGATGGACCTCGAGGGTGTCATGCTGAGCGAAGTAAGTCAGGCTGAGAAGGACAGATACCATATGTTTGCACTCATAGGTCTAACAGGAGAACAGGAGAGACCTAATGGAGGACCATGGGGAGGGGAAGGAGGGAAACAGAGTTAGGGAGAGGGAGGGAGGCAAATCATGAGAGACTCTTGAATACTGAGAACAAAATGAGGGCTGAAGGGGGAGGGGGATGGGGAATGGAAAGGAGGGGTGATGGTCATGGAGGAGGGCACTTGTGGGGAAGAGCACTGGGTGTTATATGGAAACCAACTTGGCAATAAACTATAAATTAAAAATACAAATGGAAGTTAAACAAATAAATAAATAAATAAAATAGGCTGGAATGGATCTACCAATCACCGAATCCTGCCTGTGAACACAACTGGCTACAAGGAACAGAATCCTCAACCTCTGAGGCTTAAATTATAAAGACCATGATGTCAAGGCCCTCCTGGGCAGGTGCCTGCGGGTCTCCCACCAACTCCCTCAGGTTACAAGCTCCCTGCCACAGCTTTCAGCACCGACTTTCACACCGCCACATTCAAAAGCAGGAAAGGCGAGTAAAGACAAAAAAAAGAGGCTCTCTTCACAAAATGATGTCTCTCTCCGGTCGAACAAGAAAATCTTTCCAAGTACCTTCCCTCAGGAGACTTTCTTTTACATCTCAAGGGCCAGAACCGACGACATAAGCCCATTGCAGGCCAGTCACTGTGATTACCAAGAGATTATTAGAAAAGGCTTAAACTAATTCAAATACCTGCTCAAAAGCTGAGTAAAATTATGGTTCTTGAACAAGGAAGAAGCAGGGGCAGGGAAGACCCTGCTGTACTGGCCAACAGCCCAGATAGTCTGCTGCTGGTAAAACCAGGAAACAGCATCCATTCTCCTTAATGGGAATGTCACATAACTGTCACAGAAAACATGCTCCCCTATGAAGAGCAAGGTACAAACTAAGAAGCACTAAAGTAAAGCTCACTGGCTAAGTACATGCGATGATTTCATTCCTTCAATCCGAAAATCTTTACTCAGTGCCTAGGACGTGCTGCCTGCTCTTCTAGGTACTAAGGCTACAGCACTGAATAAAGCAAAATTCCTGCCCTCAAAGAGCTTATACTCTGGTTTCATATAAAAACCGTGCATTACAGAAAAGAACAGCAGTCACGCTTCCAAAGTGATTCAGAAGACCATGCCTTCCACATATTGGCCAAATTACCATCGATTTTGCAATGAGTTGGTAGAATTACAGAAAGTTTGCCACATATTCAGCTAAGTTGGTTTTTTTTAATATTAAAATACAGGGGAGCCTAGGTGGCTAAGTCAATTAAGCATTCGACTCTTGATTGAGGCTCAGGTCGTGATCTCCCAGATGGTGAGATCAAGCCCCACACTGGGCTCTGTGCTGACAGTATGGGGACTGCTTGGGATTTTCTCTCTCTCTCTCTCTCTCTCTCTCTCTCTCACCCCCACTCTCGCGCTCTCTCTCACCCCACCCCGCTAGCATGCACACACATGCACTCTCTCTCTCAAAATGAATAAAGTTTTTTTTTAACTTAAAAAAACTTTTTTTTAAATGTTTTTTATTTATTTTTGAGAGAGAGAGAGAGAGACAGCATGAGCAGGGGAGGGTCATAGAGAGAGACACAGCATCGGAAGCAGGCTTTAGGCTCTGAGCTAGCTATCAGTATAGAGCTCGACGCGGGGCTCAAACCCATGAACCGTGAAATCATGACCTGAGCTGAAGCCGGACGGTTAACAGACTGAGCCACCCAGGCGCCTCTTAAAAAACTTTAAATATTAATATACTGATAAGGTACATCTGTTATGGCATTTTTGTAGGTATTCAAAATACTTTAATATACATTATCTTTACTCCCTCCTTGACTGTCAAGGAAGAAAGGGTACATATTACACCTGCCCCAGAAGGATGAGAACTTAGGTCTCCTGTACCTCTCAAATCATTCGGCTTTCCCCACGGACTACAGCTTTCCTGGAAATAAGTCTCTAAGATTAGGCATGCCCAGAGATAGAGCCCAAAGTTCTTAGAAAATCCACGAAGATGACCCATCTCCTTTTAGATTCACTGTGGTTGACGGATGGCCCAGGAGAGAAAGGAGCGATAAAGTGATAATTGGGGGTATGAATACACACCCACACATCTTGGTTTCTGTTGCGCCCAAAAACATTTTATTAGGATTTTACTAGACAAATAACCTCTAGGGAGCTTTTAACTCTACTGCATGAGTCCTTTGAGGCTGGAAAAAGAGGCCCTGAAGATTGCCAGCCCTGCAGTTATATTCTATTTGCCCTCGTCCTCATAGTGTGAGGGAGGGAAAGGTGGCAGCCCTGGGTATATTCACAAACAATGAACCCCAGAAACTAGATCTCCTACGAGAAGAAGGTCATCAATTATCCAATTTAGGGATGATATCTAATCAATAAAGGCCTTTCCATCGGAACAAAGGGTCCAACACCAAATCCTGCATATACCAGCTGCCTGTGTAGGAAAACAGATCTCTGGTGTGAGTTAATTTCTCACTTAATAACAGATTGTTTAGAGGTAAGAAGATTGCTCATCTCTTGATCCGAAATAGAACAGGGGAGAAGCTAGAAAATATCAAAGTAGAAACTGTCATTTCAACAAAGTAGGAGAAGGTTCGAGAGTTTTAAAAGAAGTACACGCATGAAAGGAAAGCTATCCTGACTTACTTTTTGGTGAGTCGAGGGTCCAGAGGCGGGTGTTGTGCTCCATATACAGGCTGGATGCTGAAAGCAAGAAAAAAGAAGAAAATTGTCAGGAAGCTAAGTATGGTAGGTAAGTGCCATTTGCATCCCAAAACTGGAAGGGACTTTGAGAAACAGGTCACCTCCAAGACGACCACATCCAAGCCTTGCAGTCTGGGGACAACCTGGCTGGCTCAGTTGGCGGAGTGTGCGATTCTTGATCTCGGAGTCATGAGTTCAAGCCCCATGCTGGGTGTACAGATTACTTAAATAAACTTTAAGAAAAAAAAAAAAAGACTCTAGAGAATGTTCATCTTCCACTGGGGCTTCAGCACCTTAAACCTGACTGTTGGAAGAGCTATCTGTAAAGAAGGGAGCATGGAAAGATAACGGGCTCCGGGCCTGGAGAGAGCATCGTTTGAACGCCAGTTCTGGCATCTACCAGCTCTGTAAACTTGCACGAAATTACTTGACCACTTTGAACCAGTTTTCTCATCCGTAAAATGAGAGGATCACCTACCCGAAAAGATTACCTGGGCTAAAAGACAGTGAAATGGGGCGCCTGCGTGGCTCAGTCGGTTGAGCGTCCGGCTTCGGCTCAGGTCATGATCTCACGGTTCATGGGTTCGAGCCCTGCGTCAGGCTCTGTGCTGCCAGCTGGCTCAGAGCTGGAGCCTGTCTTCAGTTTGTGTCTCCCTCTCTCTCTCTGACCCTCCCCTGCTCATGCTGTCTCTCAAAAATAAAAAACAAAACAAAACATTAAAAAAACAGTGCAGCAACACTGGATACCAAGGGAGGGGTGACCCAAGTGACTCACCACTGGCTGGTAGGGGTTTAAAGGACTGCAGCTTGGCACTATCTGGGAGGGGCGGAATATGCGTACACGAAAGCCCAACCTATTCATTTTCAAATCTGTATCTTCTTTTTAAACTTTTTTCTTTTTTTAACATTTATTCATTTTTGAGAGACAGGTGTGAGCAGGGGAGGGACAGAGAGAGAGGGAGACACAATCTGAGACAGGCTCCAGGCTCTGACCTGTCAGCACAGAGCCCGACGCGGGGCTTGAACCCATGGACTGCAAGATCATGACCTGAGCTGAAGTCGGACACTTAACCGACTGAGCCGCCAGGCGCCCCTCAGATCTATACATTAAGAGAAATACATAGGTGTATCAGAAGACATACATAAAACTATTCATTACAGCTCCTTTTAGCCTAAAACTAGAAATAACCCAAGTGTCCAACAGAAAATAAACTGTAATGTGTTCATAGAATAGAATACTATACAGCCATGGAAACATACAAAGTAGGGGCACGCAGTAATAATGTGCACGAATCTCCCAAATGTCGTGCTGAGCAAGCAACAAATAAAAGTGTAAAAACTGTATGATTCTATTTATAAACACTTCAGGAACTGGCAAAAAGGATTTATATATTTTGGGATGCATCCATAGTAGTAACATCACAAAGCAAGGAGTGATTCACAGAAACACATGCAGTTATTTCAGAGAGAAGGAGAGAAGTGTGGTTGAGAACAGACTTGGGGGCTTCTGGTGCGCTCACTTCTGGGGTGTTCACTCGGTGAGTATTCATCAAGTTATCATACCACGCAACTGTTTCATGTGATAGGCCACAATAAAAAAGAGTGACTTGAGGGGTCAGGCACTTGAGTGGCTCTCAGTTAAGAGACCAACTCTTGGTTTTGGCTCAGGTCATGATCTCACGTTTCATGGGTTCGAGTCCCACATCGGGCTCTGTGCTGATGGCACAGAGCCTCCTTGGGATTCTCTCTCCCTCTCTTTCTGTCCCTTCTGTTCTCATGCTCTCTCTCAAACATTAAAAAAAAAAAGGAATGACTTGAGAATAGTTACATACCCAAACTGTAGTTCAAATAAAAAGGTAGCAGAAAAACATGTTGCAAGATGCAAGCACCTAGGAAATAAAGACTTCCTTGACTCCTTCCTGAAGAAGCTACTAGAAGAAAAACTTCAATGAACAAGGAGATAGAGAAACTACAGTGAAAGGATCGGTGTAAAGCATTTAACAAATTTCACTTTAAGACTAAGTCTTAAATCTGAGACTTTATGATTAGAGAAGGTACAAACAATGTAAGTGGCACAGGTTAAATGGGACAGAGGATGGAGTGACAAATAAGTATGTTGGTTTCCTCATCTTTCATGGTCAAGGCTCAAAAGATACTTAAAGCTGATAGCTCAAATAATAGAGGCATAAGTATGTTTTAGGATAGAAGATAAAACTGAAAAAAATAGGGGCATCTGGGGGGCTCAGTCAGTTAAGTATCTGACTCTTGGTTTCAGCTCAGGTCATGATCTCACAGCTTGTGAGCTTGGGCCCCACATCGGGCTCTGTGCTGATGGTGCAGAGCCTGCTCAGGATTCTCTCTTTCCCTCTTTCTCTGACCATTCCCCGCTCTCATGCTCTCTCTCTCTCTCTCTCCCTCTCAAAAATAAACAAATTTCAAAAATTTTAATTAAAAAATAATATAACCAACTAAAAGCAGGTGAGGAAAGGGTAAGAAATGCAACTACTAATTTCATCACTGATCATGGTAGCTGGTCAATAGATGTCTCAAGAAATATGGTATAAATTATAAATGCAATCACTAGGATAAAAACACAAACTTCCCCAATTATCAGAATATACACATGCATACCCCCTCCCCAAGCAAGTAGTCCTTACAGCGAAAGATTTTTTCCAAGAAAACACTAAAAACAGAGCTACAATCAAATATATCAGTCAGTCCAACAAATATAAAAGGGCTGAACTTACCTATTAAAAGAAAAGAATTATTATTAAGAGGAGACTGATTAGATAAATTACAGTTCATCTGTTAAAAAGAATGAGGCAATTCTATACCCACTGACATGATACAAACTCTCAAATATTAATTTAAAAAAGATGCAGGGGCACACTGTTGTCTGTGTGAAGCCCCCTTCAGAAACTGTCCCCCCCCCCCCCGCTTTCTTGGCACTCCTCCCACTTCCGCTCTCTCAAAAATAAAACATTAAAAAAAAAAGATGCAGAACTGTATCATAACAAGCCACCATTTCTGTGGAAAACCTTTAAAATAAAACAAGCCCACATACCTCCCTCTGATGAGACTATCTCTGGGAGAATACACAAGACACCAGGAGCAGGGGGTGAGGAGGGACTGGAGGGCCAGAGAGCAGAGAGGCTGAGTTTTTACGACAAACTTTCTTGCGTCTTTCTGAATTAGTATCGTATACATGTATCACTTCTTTAAGAAATAAATTAAGCAATCTTCAGAGGGTTGGAAGGTTTAAATGAGACAATGTGTAAAAAGCCCTTTAGCACAATTCCTGGCAGGTAGTAATAAAAGCAGGTAATGAGGTAGGTTTGCAAACTCCCAGAATGCCACTCGGCTCACAGTCAGCGCCCAGGGAATATTGGCTTTCTTCCTCCCTCCCGTTTTGGTAATGTATTCCTTACCCAACATTTAGAAAGTAGAACAAGTTTACCAAGTACCTTGTTTGACATAACCGATGTGATCCCAAAGTTGCTTTTAAATAAAAATGCAGCCAATTCAATCATTTTCACATTGATTTCTACTAAGATTCCAGCGGGAATGTTCTTATCTTCAATCTTTATGGATATGGCTCTGACGTTTTTAGCTATTAAGAATCCCTATCTCCCCAAATTTTTCTAAAAGGTTATTCGGTAATTTGTAAACAAACCATTACCTACACTACTGCAGAGATACAAACAATACAATTTTAACATGTTAACAGAATTTCCTAGGCAGAGAAAAAGGAGAAAGAAAATAAAAGCGATCAAAGAATAGTAAGAAAGTTAGGCTTACAGAGAGAAGGCAGACACAAAACAAAAATGAAAACACAAACAAAAAAGCCCAAAGGGCATAGATCAATGGAACAGAATAGAAAACCCAGAAACAACCCCACAACTGTATGGTCAGTTCATCTTGAACAAAGTAGGAAAGAATATTCAATGGGAAAGAGACCATCTCTTCAACAAATGGTGCTAGGAAAATTTCACAGCAATGTGCAAAAGAAAGAAACTAGACCACTTGCTTACACCATACACAAAAATTAATTCAAAATGGATTAAAGACCTAAATGTGAGACCTGAAACCATAAAAATCCAAGAAGAGAACAGAGGTAGTAACCTCTTGGACATCAGCCATAGCCAATTTTTCCTAGACATGTCTCATGAGGCAAGGGATACAAAGGCAAAAAAATAAACTATTGAGACTACATCAAAACAATAAGCGTCTGCACAGTGAAGGAAACAACCAACAGAACTAAAAGACAAGATACTGGGTGGGAAAAGATATTTGCAAATGACCTAAGAAAGGGTTAGTATCTAAAATATAGTAAGAAGCTATAAAACTCAACATCCACAAACCAAATAATCCAATATAAAAATGGGCAGAAAACACGAGCAGACATTTCTCCAAGAAGACACACAGACAGCCAACAGACACGTGAAGAGCTATTCATCATAAATCAAAATGCAAATCAAAACTATAATGAGATGTTACTTCATACCTGTCAGAATGGCTAAAATCAACAACGCAAGAAAGGAGTTGGTGAGGATGTGGAGAAAAGGCTGCCCTCTTGCACTGTTGATAGGAATGCAAACTGGTGCAGCCACTGTGGAAATCACAATAGAGGCTCCTCAAAAAGTTACAAATAGGGGCACCTGACTGGCTCAGCTGGAAGAGCAGATGACTCTTGATCTCAGGTTTGTGAGCGTAAGTCCCATGTTGGGTGTACAGATTACTAAAAATAATAAATATAAACTTTAAAAAAGTCACAAATAACACTACCATATGATCCAGGATTCATACTGCTGGATATTTACTTTAAGACTACAAAAACACGATTTCAAAGGGATACATGCACCCCTATATTTACAACAGCATTATCTACAACAGCCAAGACACGGAAGCGGCCCAAGTGTCTTTGGATTGATGAGTGGATAAAGAAGGGGGGGGGGGGGGGGGGGGGGGGGGGGGGGGGGGTGTGTGTGTGTGTGTGTGTGTGTGTGTGTGTGTGTGTGTGTGTGTGTGTGTGTGTGTGTGTGTGTGTGTGTGACTAATGAAATATTATCCAACCATAAAAAAGAATGAAATCTTGCCCTTTGCAACAGCATGGATGGAGCTAGAGGGTAGCAGGCCAAGCAAAATAAGTCAGAGAGAGACATATGGCATATGATCTCCCTCGTATGTGGAATTTAAGAAACAAAACAAATGAGCAAAAGGAAAAAAGAGACAAACCAAAAAGCAATCTTTAAAAAAATTTTTGTTTTAATGTTTATTTGAGAGAGAGAGAGAACGCACAGACAGGGGCGGGGCAGAGAGAGAGAGGGAGACAGAGGGTCTGAGGCAGGCTCTGCGCTGACAGCAGAGCGCCCAATGTGGGGCTCGAACCCACGAACAGCGATACCATGACATGAGCTGAAGTCAGATGCCACAGAATCTCAATTATAGAGAACCAATAGAGCCTGGGGGGGGCGGGGAGAGTGGTAAACAGGTGATGGTTTAAGAGGATTAAGGAGTGCACTTGTCATGATGAGCAACAGGTAATGCACAAAACTGCGGAATCACTGTACTAATGTAACACTGTTAACTAACTGGAATTAAAATAAAAACTTTTTTTGAAGACCACTTATTTGTATTTTAATATTTGCAAATACTCTAAGATGAGTACACTTAAGCTCTCCAACTCCACAACCCTCTTTGCAGTAAGACGTAAAGACTAGATGATAAACTGCAGGAAAATTTCAACAGGTTGATTAGATTGGGTGAATGGGTAGAAAAATAAGAGCAGGTCCTTAGAGTCTCCCTTTTAAAAGAGTAACACCACTTGCCAGCAATCCACGCAGAAAAAAAAGCAATCCTAGTTGTGCAGGTCTAAGGGCCAAAGACCATTAATTACTATCCAGGAAGGGGGTCTTAAAATCATGGTAGACTGTTTTTTTATTTTTAATTTGTTTTTGTTTTGTTTTTTTAATAATTTATTGTCAAATAGGCTAACATACAGTGTGTACAATGTGCTCTTGGTTTTGGGGGTAGATTTCTGTGATTCATCGCTTACATACAACACCTAGTGCTCATCCCAACAAGTGCCCTCCTCAATGCCCATCACCCATTTTCCCCTCTCCCCCATCTTTTAAATTTATTTTAAATTGTTTGAGTCTATTAATTTTGAGAGAGACAGAAAATGAGGGAGTTGGGCAGAGAGAGAATCCCAAGCAAGCTCCACGTCACCAGCACAGAGCCCACTCTGGGACTCAAACCCATGAACCCACGAGATCATGACCCAAATTGAACACTTAACTGAGTCACCCAGGCACCCTGGTAGACTGTTTTGTCCTTGTCAGCCTCAAGGTGCTGGCACAGCCAGAAAGGCCAAGGTAAGTGATGGACTTCTTCAGCATAGGTATCAGAGCCTGGGTTGAATTTGTTAACTCTTGAACTAAACCATGATCTGTAACTAAAACACTTTACTCAGTTTACTGAATCTCAAAAAAGTCGCCAAGATATTTGAAAAGAAAGAGAAACCAGGATGATCACAGAGACTAAATGCAGACCGACTGGAAAGCCTGGTGGTTAAGGTGCTCCATTTCCTGGGGTTTATAATTCACCTGTCAGCCTGGACCATCCCTACTCCTCCCAAACCACAATCACCTCTAGAGTGGGCTGGTCTCCGCTCTGCCTTCCAAACATTTCTTAGCTACTAAATCAGGCTTTTCTCCCATTTCAATATCATATCCAATCTGAGACATCCCCTTCAAATTCTACACTCTCCATCATGGGATTTTCCCAGACGCTGTCCCAAAGCATCCACTAACCCACGCCTTCTCTGATTCCCTAAAATATATAAATCAGGGCATATACTACTTATAATAAGTAAATATCTTTTTAAAAAATTTTTAATGTTTATTTTTAAGAGAGAGAGAGAGAGAGAGAGAAAGAAAGACAAACAGAGTGTGAGCGAGGTAGGGGTAGAGAGAGAGAGGGAGACACAGAATCCGAAGCAGGCTCCAGGCTCTGAACTGTCAGCACAGAGCCCAATGTGGGGCTCAAATACATGAAGGAGAGATCATGACCTGAGCTGAAGTCAGATGCTTAACCAACTGAGCCACCAAAGTAAATAACTTTTAAAAATAAATTCAATTTGGATCATAATATAAGGCACACCCAGGTCAGTGCTCCATTCATACATAAGAAAAAATCCCCTCCCTTCCTCCCTCCTATCTTCAGAAGCCACTTTATTGCATCTGCATTTTTCACCCTCATTTGTCTTCACGTTTTTATTTTCCATGTATATACCCCTAAGCAATATTATAATATTTTTCTACGTTTTTTAAAACTTTATTTAAATGGCACCACACTATATATATGGCTTATTTTGACTCTAAGTCATAAATGCCACTTTAAATATCACAACACAAAAATTTAAAAGCATTTGCTCCACATAAGTGTAGAAAGCACTTTATTCATTTGCAAACAAGAAGACAAGTGCAGAGAAAAATTAACAAACATCCATGAACCCGTCGCTCTGATTTAACAAATGTGAATAATACATGTCACATTTCCTTTTTTAAGGAAATAAAACTGGGGAGACTACTGAAGTCCCAACTGCAGTCCCCAGTCCTGTCCCCCTTTGTCCCCAGGAGATAACCACTATCCTGAAGTGGGTATGAAATCCCTCCCATCTGTTTTTGCACCTTTACATGCATTCATGTACACAAAACAATATGCAATACTGTGTTGTGTTATAACGGTACACAAAAGGCCACACACGACTTCTCTTTCCACATCTTGCTTTTCTCACTCAAAAGTGTATTTTCACCCAGCTGCACTTTTCAGTTTTTCTGATCACGCAGTGACATACGTGCAGTGGAGAAACCCGAGAGCCCAAGACCCACAGCGTCCTCACCCAGGGAAGCCCGGTGGCCAGCACACTTCTGGCTTCGAGGGGGCACTGGGGATGCCACGTCCTTTTGTGCAAGCCCCTCGCCGCCTGGCAGAGGGCAAAGAGCTCCAGCGGGCACTTATTAACAACAGTGAATAAGGGAGCTTGGGAGGCTCAGTGGGTTAAACGTCCAACTTCCGCTCAGGGTCGTGAGTCCAAGCCCCACAGCAGTCTCTGCACTCAGCACGTGCTTGGGATTCTCTCTCTCTTCCTCTCTCCCTGCCCCTCCCCCAGTTGTGCACATGTGTGTGCTCGCACTCTCTCTCTCAAAATAAATGAAAAATAAACTTAAAAAAAAAACACAATACTTAAAGAGTGAGGACTAGAACTCTGCTTAGACAGACTAGTGGCTTGTTCGACCTCAACACTAGAAGCAAACAGGGCACCTTGGAGAAATCCCACTGCATGTGCAGAGAAATGAACGCCACGGCGGAGACAAAACTTAGCAAAAGCCCTGGTCAACCTCTGACGTTCTCCTTAATAAAACCAACACCACAGGGTATATTGGCATAGCTGGTTTGCATAGTCGCAACAGTGCAAAACCCTTGATAGGAAAAATCAACAGGTGTTTTTTGAGCGTTGACAAAGGAGCAAAAGCAAATATGGGAACAGACCTATCTGATTTAAGGCCAAACATGTTGGCAGCTGATTCAGGTTCACACACTCATTTGATGGAAGTCTTCCAGAACTGGGTTCTATGCTGTCTCAGTTATAATTTAGTATCTTCTAGCCACTTAACTTTATCAGTCACACATTTCCAAGCTAAGAATAGGTTGTAATACACTGTACGTGCCCAGACAGGCTGGGACCATAACGCTGAGCTCACTATCAGATTCATAAATGTTACAGAAAATCACCAAATGACAGAGGTTTTTAGTTGAAAATCTGCAAGCTCCTAAGTCATTTAAATGATTAGACACTTTTCTCAACTACGTTAAATGTAAAGAGTACGCCTTAATTTTAACAATAAACACATTTGCTTAAAAAGAGGGAGAAGGCCTTCCCAGAAGGACTGGAAATAAGATTGTGGGAAACCAGCGGGGCTGTGGCTCACGCTGGGCTCTCCCACTCCGGGTCTTATCTACATCTTCTCACTGGAAGCGTCCGTACCCCTGGTCTGGATGAGGTACTTCGACAGGTGTCCTACGCTTGGCAGAGACTGACCGAGGGAAAAAGTAACAGAAAAAGCACTGGACTCAGAGTCAAGAAATCTGCAGCCATGCTGTGTGATTTGGGGCAAGTCACTTTCCCTCTGTGGCCTCAGTTTCCTTACCTGCAGTGTGGCCTTAGACATTCCATAATTTCATGACATTCAGATGCTCATGGGGCCAGCAATTCGCTACTTCCAAAAGCACGAGATAGAAAAGCCCACCTTCAGTGGCCCCCACACCATCTAGTCTTACCTATCAGTCATGGCGGGTGTGAGTGACAAAGCAAGAGATATATCCACTGAGAGGAGTCGAAGCTAGTTGAGTACTAATTGAACTTTAAACTTAATCCTCAGCTTCAGCTTTAGAGGTCACTGAATCCAAAACTCTCTTTTCATAGATATGGAAACTGAGCATGGAGTATTTAAGTACTTTGTCCTAAAACTTGGCTTCTTCTCTAAGTGTATGACATCACACTCTTATCTGACCACCTAGGTCAGAAACCTGGGAGTGACATCTCCTTCTCCCTCACTCCCTAAACCAATGGTTTACCGATATTCTGATATTCTCAAACTTGACCTCTACGTGCCATTGCCCTCGTCCAAGCCACCATCACCTCTCCTTCTACTGACTGCAGTGGCCACCCAACTATACTCATCCTGATCCCCAGTGGGGGGCAGGGATGGGTGGCGGCTGCAGTGTTGGAAACTTGTATGTGGGAAAGGTGTTTGTTCCAATAAATGGTGGGTCTTTGTGGCATTTAGTGGTCAAGGGCAGGGATGTTAAACATCCCACAGTCCAGTACAGCCTACATTTAACCCACCCAAGACACCAACTGTGTCTCACCCTTCCCTAACTGTTGAAAATGCTGGTCCAAGCCATTTTCCTCAAGGCAGCCAGAATACTTTTATAAATGCGAATCTGATCATGTCACAGCCCCCACCCACCTTCTAACGGCATCCCGCTGCTCTTGGGATATATATCAAAGTCCTTAACCAGACTGAGAGAGTTTGGATTTCATGCTAATTACAAATGAGACAGTGGGACGAGACAGGCAGGAATACCAGTGAGAAAGCTATCGCAGACCAGAGGCCTCGTCTGATCCGCGGCAGCAGAGGAGGAAGATGCAGGGTCTGTTGTGAGGAGCCCGCAGGACTGGCTGATGAAATGAAAGCGGCAGGCAGGGAAAGAGAAGGAGCAAACGTTAGGATTTCGGGTCCAAGGAACTTGGTGAGTGGCAGGACCACTAAATGAGACGGAATGAATGGCCTTGCAGGACAGGGCAGATGTGGAAACCAAGAGTTCTGTGCAGAAGCGTTCAGCGTGACATACCTATCAGACAGCCAAGCGGAGATGCGTTAATTGTTCAAGACCCACACAGCAAAAGCTCCCGATGCTGGAACTCAGGTTTCTTTCAATTTGACTCAGGGCTCTTATCCCAGCGGTTCTCAAAATGCAGCCCCCAGATTAGTAGCAGCAGTATCACTTGGGAACTTCCGAGAAGCTCCACTTCTCAGGCCCCACCTCAGACCTACTGAATCAGAAACCCTGGATATGGGACGGCAATCTGTGTTTTGACAAGCCCTCCAGGTGACTGAAAAATTAGGGCTGCTGCTCACAATCATACTCCGTGGCGATAAGGAACACCTGATAGCCACAGCTGCCCGGTTAGGCTTCTTGGTGTCTCTGTAAATCTCCTGCCTGATTAGCAACAGGGGGTGTTTTGTTTGGGGTTTTCTTCTTTACCCAGGACTCACTGGGGGCTCCAGACATACCTCTGATCAAAGTTTTTGAATTCCAGTTTCAGTGTTTGTTTATTTTTGAGACAGAGTGCGAGCAAAGGAAGGTCAGAGAGAGAGACACACACAGAATCTGAAGCAGGCTCCAGTCTCTGAGCTGGCAGCACAGAGCCCGATGCGGGGCTCGAACTCACAGACCGCGAGATCATGACCTGGGCCGACATCGGATGCTTAACCGACTGACCCACCCAGGTGCCTCGATTTGAATTCCAGCTTCAGAAACGAGAGCGAGGGGGAGAAGCGAATTAAAAAGGAGCTACTACAATCACAACTATCATGTTCATAGTAGCTAATGTTCTTTAAATGGTCCTTCCTATGCAGTTTCTATGCATTTATCTCATTAATCCTCCTAACAGCCTTATGGGATAGGTACTCTGCTCCCATTTTACAGATAAGGAAATTGAAGCACAGAGAGCTTATGTAATTTGCCCAGGGTCACAAAGCTAGAAAGTGGAAAAGCTGGGGTTTGAAACTAGGCAGTCAGGTTCCAAACTGCATTTGTTTTTGCAATATAACTGACATAAAATATTGTGTAAGTTTAAAGTGTACAGTTTGTTAACCACCTTAGCATTAGCGGACACCCCTATCAAGTCACATAATTATCATTTCTTTTTTGTGGTGAGAACAATTAAGATCCAGTCTCTTAGCAACTTTGAAGTTATAATACAGTGTCGTTGACTATAATTACTATGCTGTACATGAGATCCCCAGAACTTATTTTCCTAGTTGCAAGTTTCCAGAGCCTAAACTGTTAACCACATGGTATAGAGTGTCTCCTATCTTTCTAGGCATCTAGAGAAGTACACGAGGCTCACAACTAACTGAGAGAACCTTAAAAGATGTTTAAGGAGCGCCTGGGTGGCTGAATCAGGCTGAGCATCCGACTCTTGATTTCAGCTCAGGTCATTATCCCAGGATCATGGGATCGAGCCTCAAGTCATGCTCTGCACTGAGTGTGAAGCCGACCTAAGGTTTACTCTCTCTCTCCCCCTCTGTCACTCTCTCCTGCTCAGGCACTCTCTCTCCCTCCCCACCAAAAAATAAAAAATAGGGGCATCTGGGTAGCTCAGTTGGCTAAGTATCCGACTCTTTGATTTTGGCTCAGGTCACGATCTCATGGTTCGCGAGTTCGAGTCCTGCATCAGGCTCTGTGCTGACAGTGGGTAGATTGCTTGAGGATTCTCTCTTTCTCTCCCTTTCTGCCCCTCCCCCACGTGTAATTTCTCTCTCAAAATAAATACAATAAACTTAAAAAATAAATAAAATAAATTTTAAAAGATGTTTAATTCCATCCAGTTACCATATAACCTAGCAATTCTATTACATAAACCCAAAAAAATGGAAAACACACATCCACACAAAAACCTGCACATGAACATTCATAACACTGTTTATAAGAGCCAAAAAGTGGAAACAACCCAAATGCCATGAACTGATGAATGATACACAAAATGAGGTACAGTCAATGGAATATTATTTAGCCATAAAAGGGAACAAAATACTGACACATGCTGCAACATGCGTAAGCCTTGAAAACATTATGCTTGATAAGTCAATCACAAAAGGCCTCTTTTCACATTATTCCATGTATTTTTTTCAAGTGTTTGTTTATTTTGAGAGGGACAGAGGGTGAGCAGGGGAGGGGCAGAGAAGAGAGAGAGAATACCACGTGGCTCCAAGCTGCCAGCACAGAGCCGGACACAGGGCTCGAACTCACAAACTGTGAGATCATGACCTGAGCTGAAATCACGAGCTGGATGCTTAACCAACTGAGCCACCAGGCGCCCTTCACATTATGCCATTTATATGAAATGTTCAGAAAAGGTAAATCCGTAGAAACAGAAAGATCCGTGGTTGCCAGGAGCTGAGGTGAGGGGATGAATACAAGGTTTCTTTGGGGTGATAAAAATGTACTGAAATCCATGGTGATGGCTGCACAAAACCATCTATACTTTAAATGAATATACTAAATACCACTAAATTGTACACTTTAAAAGGATGCATTTTTATAGCATGTGAATTATATCTCAATAAAGCTATTTTTTTAAAGGATGTTATTTTTAAAAAGGATGTTTCATTCATTTTGAGCCCAGGCTAATTTACTAAATAAAATTTCTATTTGTTGTCATTAAGGTTGCTAGATCATGATCAAAGAAGCTGAAAGTAACTGCCATCACTTTGAATTTTTACCTTTCAGTTTGCAGAGAAAACTACTTTCACATCTAGGTCGCCATGGACTTAGAAAGTTGTTGATGTCATTTCTCCATCCAGGAGAGAGTTCTTCACTAACACTGAAAGAGTACAAATGCAAAAGTTCTATTCTTGGGAGAATGCCCTAGTCTTTTCCTAAAATCAAAGCCCTTTCTATCTAAAAAAAAAAAACAAAAAAAAAAAACTTTAATTTTCTCCCATAACCAGCAGCTGCTAGAGCTCCCCAGTGAAAGCACACAGCTCAACAATGGCTCCCTTCAACCAGCAAGGTACTAAAAACTGTTATGAACTGTGCCAACATTTTAATGCCTTAGATAAACAATAAACATAAATACCTGGTACTGGAGTAAGGATCTGAGAAACATTCTTTTAAATGTTTACTTGCTCTAATAACAGTAATCCTCATAACTAATATTTATTAAGCAACTATAATGTGCTAAATAAACACCGTCCTAGGTTTTTTCCAAAAAGGACATTTAATTTAGTCCTGATAGTAACCCTGGGGAAAGTATTTTTATCCTCACATCATGGATAAGGAAACTGAGGCCTAGAGAGATTGAGTAAATCATGTGTCATTGATCACACAGGTAAGAGAGTCCAAATAATAACTCAGGTCTTTCTTAATTCAAATGTTCTCTCCTCAGGGCGCCTGGGTGGCTCCGTCGGTTAGGCCTCCAGCTTCGGCTCAGGTCATGATCTCGCAGTTCGTGGGTTCAAGCCCCGTGTCCGGCTCTGTGCTGGCAGCTAGCTCAGAGCCTGGAGCCTGCTTCGGATTCTGTGTCTCCCTGTCTCTCTGACCCTCCCCTGCTCACTCTGTCTCTCTGTCTCTCTCTCTCTCAAAAATAAAACACTAGAAGAAAAAAAATTTTCAAAGATTCTCTCTATTCCTCTTCAAAATGAAAAAGGAAGCCAGAAACTTGAAGAAATGGGAAAATCTCCTCTTACTTACAGAGCACAAAAGCAGTGCTCTGAAAAAAGCTGACTGCTCTTATAGTCCAAAAGAGGAAATATGGAAAACAAAAAAATTGTTCATAACAATCAGCAATCGGCAGGCATAAAAGACCATGCCATACCCCACATCTCAAATACTGCTTCCTGATTTAACAGTTTTCCCACTGATTCTATTACCTGAGGATGTCAAAATTTAATGATCTCACCATGGAAAACCCCAGAAAACAGCAATTGTGACACTGGAGAGCTCACCAGACCAGGAAGGAAAACGAATCAGTTGGCAGGAAGTGGTGCCTATCTAAAAACTTAGAAGTCTTTAGCATTAATATTAACATTGTAATTCCACAGCACTTTAATCTGAAGCTTTTTCTGCATTCTCTTGCATTATTCTAATGCTATATTACTAAGAGCTGATTCTCCATATGTCAAATAGAATCCTAAATAAAATAAGACTGCTACATAGCCACCACTGACCCTAATTTCTGTCTTGCTATTAAAAAAAAAAAAGCCCACATATAGACACAAATTCAAAAGACTGTCCCTGAAGGAAAAGACCTTTATCAATTAAGAAAAGTAGCATGTGGGACACAAGCAAACATGTATTTCATCACCCAGTAGTCTATGGCTGGCGGAAATCTTAAATGCCCAACTGAAATAAACATTCCGTATACTTCTCAGGGCTCTGGCAAAAACAAATTGAAACTATAAGCCAACAGCAGATTGATGAATGTACCAAATGCTAAACTCTCAACATACATCAAAAAAGGGGAGGGGAGTCGAGTAGCTTACAAGGTCTCCTCTCCAACTAAACTACTGAAGAATGAAGAGTCTCATGCATTTGCACAAGAACATTACAACGCAGGGGGAAGAGGTCACGTGGTGTTAAATCCATAGAAATTGCTAAAGAAATAACCTCGATTCTCGAGTCACTCTGTAATAATTCCTATTGGGAAGTGGTCAACTGAAGATAGAGCAAGGTCGAGCCTGAGAATTTTCCTCACTTTTCCTGCCCCCAGGATACGATTCCAAGCTCCCACCAGAACCTCTTTTGAGAGTCCAAGATTCGGACGTAGAGATCTGGGGAAGCATGGGAAGGGGCCATCCCTTAGGCAAGCAACCACCTGTACACAGTGAAGACCACCCCTCTCCCCCCAAGAAGGAGTTCTATTTAAAGTGAGAAAGAGCTTCGGTGATGACCCTCCAAATCCAGGACCGACACTGGCTACTCACCCAACTCCACTATCCCTTACGCCCAGACGCCGGCCACCTCTCGGCTGAGGGAACCGGCTGCAGCGCCCTCCGCCCCCAGACCCGGGTGTGCTCCCACACCCAGCCATTCCCAAAGCTCGCTGCCCGCTCCCTTTGCCCGGCAGCTGCCCCGCCGCCACCAGGCAGTCCCAACTCCCCCAGCCCAGGCTCCCCAAACCAGCCTTTCGAGGTCGGCGGCGCCCCAGGGCTGCGGGATTAAGGGCTTAGGATCTGTAAGGGTTTGGTCCAATCTCTTCCTCTCGGCGTCCTGGGCTTACCTCCCCGGCAGCTTGGCGCTCCTCTTCCAAAACTGCTTGCTGTTCTCGGCGGCCATTGCTCTGGCCGGGGAAGGCCTTGTAGGCGGGCCAGGGGGGTGCCCGGGAAGATGCCCCCAGGACCCGGTAATCGGAGGGCCAACCCAGGCCGCTTCCCCGCCGCCGGTCACCCGCTCGCAGCTCTTGGAGGCGCCATCTTGCATGTGGGCACCCCCCCACCCAGCGCCGCTGCCATTGGTGGGCTGAGCAGGCCGTAGTCAGACAGACCAATAGGGAGCCGGAATCCTGCAGGCCACTGAAGCCGAAAGGTGACATCAGGCCCTGGGCACACAGGTGGACCGGGAAGGCGGAGCTTGGAAGAGCCGGGAGGCGGGGCTGAAAGTTCCTTAACCCTGGGAGTGGAAGAAGCAGGTAAAGAAAGGGACCTATGGGAAAGGAAGAAAGGGTACTCTTTTCTTTCGGGAGGCAATGAGGTTCCTGAGCCTAGTAGTTTTTGGAAAGAAAGAGCATATGTATTTATATACATAAATCTTTGACCTAAAAATAACGGCCCATGTGTTGGTTGCAACCCATTTTTAACATCTCCCAAAACAATGACACTCTGGTTATTATCTTTCCCACCCGTCCCTGTTTCGTTTGGAGTCTGATTTTTTTTTTTTTAATGTATGAAGGAAGAGCAATATGTATCCAATAGCGCAGGGTTAGTAACTGTTCACCACGTGAGTAACGGTTGGTTCATAGAGTCTCCATTCCTCTGGTACTTGATCACTAGTAAAGGATTTGCTCTGGAGGTAAAATTCAAATGATTTAATCCCTGTTTTAGTCATTAACTGCCACTTTCTGACTATGAGAAGCCAGATACCGACAGCATTTAGGACATGTTCTTATCTTATCCATCCAATTCAGACATTTCCTGCCAGGACATAGCATTATCTCCAAGGTGTGAATCATGAAGATTAAGGATATATCCGCCAAACATCTTGAATGTCCCTTATTAACCTATTATAAATCTAAAACCCTTGAATTTATTTTCAATCTACTTTTGACTCAATTGATTTAGTCTAGATTTGATACAGCGTTTTGAATCCTTTGAATGTCTTGGTGTTTTTTGTGCTTTTTGAGTTTCTGTGGTTGTATACTACAGTGGTCAGGGTGGGCAGGGAGAATGAGGGGGTGAGCAGAGAGCACACCCTAGTCCAAAGTAATTTTTGTCCCCAAAAGAACTGTTGAGGTGGGCTGCTTGCCCTCCATCGCCACTTCTGTTTACTATTAGGACACATCCTCCCACATATTGGAGAACATTTAAGGACCCCATGTCTAAAAATGTACATATGCCCTCCAATGGCCTTTTTCTATGTAGACATACCCCCATTTTCACGCTTCTTTTGTAAAGTTTGCAGCCATGATACTGTATGAAAGGGGCTATTTTTACTTTCTATGAATTTTTAAAGCTTTCATAGACTTTCATCATCTCAGGTCGTCACCTTTATGGGCATTTAATCCAACAAACAAAAGCCCCTCTAGCCTTTTAGTCATTTCAACTGCCTTTCTTTGGCTCTTCTTTTTCTTCTAATGCAGTGACCAGCACTGCATACTGGGATCCAGGAGGAGTTTCCTGAGGTTTTTGTTGAAGCTGATGCTTTGTCTTTATTTTGGACAGTCAGAACTTTTGCTGGCATTTTGGAATTTACAAGAGCTGACGTCTTGAAGGAATAATGTACAGCAACTTCTAGATCCCTTTTATTGGTGGTAACTGGCAGTTCGGAATCGTGTCCCCCTATGTGAGCTGCCTTGTACTTGCCCATGTGGCAAGTCACTTGCCACTTTCCAGCCCACTCACGTAGCTTTAGAAATGTTCTAGAAGACGCTCCCTATTGACTTGACATTTTGCTGTGTGGAAAGCAGAGTGTAATTTATGCACCAAAAATATTTCTCAAAGTTTTCCTTTTTTTAAATCGCTTATGAGATGTTAAATAACACTGATTCCCAGGGGATGCTAACAATGTTCAATCCAGAGAAGCACTATTATTCCTACTCTTTGTTTTCTACATCTAGGCCAGTTTCTTATCCCAATTGAAAAAAAAAATCACTCTAGTCATCTGATGAAAACTTTTTAAATAGTTTTTTTAATGTTTATTTATTTTTTAAGTTTACTTATTTTCAGAGAGAGAGAGTGTGTGTGTGTGAGTGAGCATGAGTGGGGTAGGGGCAAAAAGAGAGGGAGAGAGAATTCCAAGCAGGCTCCCTGCTGTCAGCACAGAACCTGACGCAGGGCTGAAACTTATGAACCTCAAGATCATGACCTGCCCCGAGATGGAGAGTCAGACACTTAACCAACTGAGCCACTCAGGCACTCCAATGTTTATTTTTGAGAGAAGGGGAGAGGCGGAAAAAGGAGGGTTCTGTGCTGACAGCAGAGAGCCCGATGCGGGGCTTGAACTCACAAAGTGTGAGATCATGACCTGGGCCAAAGTTGGACGCTTAACTGACTAAGCCACCCAAGTGCCCCTTTAAATAGTCTTTGTTAAGGACTCAGCCGCCTCATCCCACATAGTCTCTATTAAGGACATTGAGATTGTTGGGCCCTTTCTCACTGCCACCACCATCATCACCAGAACCTAAACCAACCACATCTATACAGCAGCCTCCAATTGGACCTCCCTGCTTACACTGTTGCCCCTTTAGAGTCTATTCCCCAGAGAGCACCCAGAGAGAGCCTTCTAAAATGTCAGTCACACTCTGACCCTCCCTGCTCACGCTGTCTCTGTGTCTCTCAAAAATAAATAAAAAACATTTAAAAAAAGGGGGCGCCTGGGTGGCTCAGTCGGTTAAGTGTCCAGCTTCGGCTCAGGTCATGATCTCACAGTTCATGGGTTCAAGCCCCGTGTTGGGCTCTGTGCTGACCGCTAGCTCAGAACCTGGAGTCTGCTTCAGATTCTGTATCTCTCTCTCTTTCTGACCCTCCCTGCTCACGCTGTCTCTCTCTGTCTCTCAAAAATAAATAAAAAAGATAAAAATAAAATGTCAGTCATGATCGACAATAGCCAAGTATGGAAATAGC
Organism: Suricata suricatta; assembly: GCF_006229205.1. Lineage (NCBI taxonomy): Eukaryota > Metazoa > Chordata > Mammalia > Carnivora > Herpestidae > Suricata > Suricata suricatta. The sequence goes on along the minus strand of NC_043706.1, from coordinate 34,657,448 downwards.
CCAAATATATGTTGACTGATGGCAAATGGATAAAGAAGATGTTGTGTGTGTGTGTGTGTGTGTGTGTGTGTGTGTGTGTATACACACACACACTGGAATATTACTCAGCAATCAAAAAGAATGAAATCTTGCCGTTTAAAACAACATGGATGGCACTAGAGTATATTATGCTAATTGAAATATGTTGATCACAGAAAGACAAATATATGATTACACTCATATGTGGAATTTAAGAAACAAAATAGATAAGCATAGGAGAAGAGAAGCAAAAATAAGATAAAAACAGAGAGGGAGACAAACCATAAGAGACTCTTAAATACAGAGAATAAACTGAGGGTTGCTGGTGGGGTGTTGGGTGGGGGGATGGGCTAAATGGACAATGGGCATTAAGGAGGGCACTTGTTGGGATGAGTACTGGGTGTCATGTTTAAGTGACAAGTCACTAAATTCTATTCCTGAAATCATTACTACACTATATGTTAACTAACTTAGATTTAAATTTAAAAATGATAAAGATGTATATTTCAGGGGAAGAAAAATAAAATAAAAGTCAGTCACATTAGGTCACTCCTCTGCTCAATACATTACAATGTCTCTATCACACTTGGCATAAAATCCAAGCTCCTTAAAGACCCTACGTGATTTGGTTCCACTTTCTTGCTTAATCTGCTCCAACCACACTTATCGGCAGTTTCCCCGTTCCTTGAATACTCCAAGCGTGTTCCTAACTCTAGGCCTTTGTATTAGCCGTTTCCTCAGCTTGGAATTCTCTCCCCACAAATATCTGCATGGCTTGCTCCCTCGATTTACTTAGGTATATGAGGTGTCTTCACATTGGGGATGCTATTTGTGACCACTCATTGTAATTAGCAGCCTCCACCTGTCTGTTTTTCTTTAAAACACTATCACTACCTGGCATATTATGCACTTGTTTCTTGTCCATCTCCATCCCCTAGAATGTAAGCTCCACTGGGGCAGCGATTTTGTCTGTTTTGTTTTCTGCTATTCTCACCTGGAATAGCACTTGGCACACAGTAGGTGCTTACTATTGACTAAGCAAGAGAATGAAAATTACAAACTGTTCTTGTCCTTTGGCCGTATGTTGTCCATAAACGTTTTTTGTTGGAAAACATGATAGAAGCCATGTTTTACAACACCTAGTAGGATGTGTTCACTTTACCAAAGACTCTATAAGCTTTCCTATTCTCTTATTTGAAGAACAGTCTTCCTATCTTGGGAAAGATTATCCTCTTCAAAGTCTTTTGCAGCTTCAGAGAAATGAACCTGTACCTAAAATGATGAGGGTTGGAGGCCACCCACCTAGCCAGGAGATCAATTGCAGGAGACCCCTGCCCATCAAAGGGTGATAGCCGTGAGAGCCAAATCACTTTCACACCAAAGGTTGCCCAATAGAAGTGAAAATCAGAGGCGCCTGGGTGGCTCAGTCAATTAAGTGTCTGACTTCGGCTCAGGTCATGATCTCTTGGTTTATAGGCTCAAGCCCCGCATCAGAGCATCAGGCTCTTTGCTGACAGCTTGGAGCCTGGAGCCTGCTTCAGATTCTGTGTATCTCTCTCTCTCTGCCCCTCCCCCACTCGTGCTCTGTCTCTCTCTGTTTCAAAAATAAACATTAAAAAAATTTTTTTTAAATAGAGAAGTGAAAATTATTGGTCTAAGTTTCCCAAGACATCTCTGGAGCACATTTGATGGAGGCTCTTAGTGGCAGGCACTTGCTGGCTCACTAGACCAGTCTTCTCATTCTTTAATGTACGTGTGAGTCACTTAGAGATCATGTTAAAAATCTAGATTCTGATTTGGCATGTCTGGGCTTGAGCCCACAGTCTGCATTTCTGATAAGCCCCCAGGTGACACTGATGCTGCTTATCTGGGGACCTCACTTCGTAGATCTGTTTCAAACACCATATGGCCTTTGACCCTTGAGTTTATCTCAATGATTTGATTATTTTTAAAATTTTTTTTAAAGTAATCTCTACACACAATGTGGGGCTCAAACTCACAGCACCGAGATCAAGAATTACATGCTCTACTGACTGAGCCAGCCAGGTGCCCCAGGTTTGGTTATCTTAAAAGTGTAAATAGAAGACTCTCCATGTAATCTGCAGGGTTTAAAGTTTTCCCTCCTTAAAGCATCTTCATTCAAAGGAGAGTAAAACAACTCAGTAGGGAGGCAAAGTGGAGTTAAGGGAATAAAGCCATGTGTGGGTTGCTTACGGATTCAAAAGAGGTGGGCGTGTCCCAATCCTTAGAAAAAGTTCTGTGAAGAGATAAACCCTGAGTAGAAACACCGCCTGGGGGACGGAAGGGGGGGCGAGGTAGAGACTTGAAGAATAGTAAAACTGGGGAATCTCGAGGAAAAAGCCTTTGGACTTAGTTATGAGGAGATCACTGGCGTACTTTACCCTCAGATAAAGAGTGGAGGGACCCCATGAGGAGAGGGAGGGTTAAGACAGGAGAGCAAGAAGCAGCCTTCACAACCCACCACACAATGCTGTTGGGTTACCAAAGGGACGGTAGGGTCAATCTGGGATCTAAAGGCACCAGAGCTTTCTCGATATCTAAACAACCTCTAGAAAGCGAAATGAGAAATTAGTTATATTAGAGAGGACAAAGTGATAAGCAAAAAGACTGAAGGAGCAAGAGGTTCTTGGAGTAAAAGAGAGGAAGAAGGGTCACAGGGGTGCCTGGGTGGCTCAGTAGGTTAATTGTCTGACTCTTGGTTTTAGCTCAGGTCATGATCTCACAGTTTATGAGTTCGAGCCCTACGTTGGGGTCTGAGCTGATCGTGTGGAGCCTTCTCGGTATTCTCTGTCTCTCTCTCTCTGCCCCTCCGCCACTCACTCTTTATCTCTCTCTCTCAGAACAAAAAATAAATAAATAAAATCTTTTTTTGTTTTTGTTTGTTTTGTTTTTTCTAAGAAAAATTTACATTTATTTATTTTTGAAAGACAGAGAGAGAGAGAGAGAGAGATAGTGCACCAGTGAGGGAGGGGCGGAGAGAGAAGGAGACACAGAATCCAAAGCAGGCTCCAGGCTCTGAGCTGTCAGCACAGAGCCCAACTCGGGGCCCGAAGCCACGAACCGTGAGATCATGACCTGAGCCAAAGTCGGATGCTTAACCGACTGAGCCACCCAGACACCCCTATAAATAAAACCTTTTAAAAATTAAAACAAAAGGGGTGCCTGGGTGGCTCAGTCGGTTGAGCGTCCAGCTTCGGCTCAGGTCATGATCTCACGGTTGTGGGTTCGAGCCCCACATCATACTCTGTGCTGACAGCTAGCTCAGAGCCTGGAGCCTGCTTCAGATTCTGTGTCTCCCTCTCTCTCTGACCTTCTCCTGCTCGTGCTATCTCTCTCTGTCTCTCAAAAATAAATTTTAAAACATTAAAAAAATTAAAATTAAAATTAAAATTAAAATTAAAAAAAATTAAGAGTGATTACAGTTTGGAGAGTAGAAGGAAGGTTAAGAATTTCATTTCTAGGAATTCTAAGAAGGCCAAAAAGAGGGGGGGGAAGCGCTCTGTACAAAGATGTTCTTTGCCTTGTAACCAATAACACATAGGGGGGAAATGAAAATAATATAAAAGTTTAAACATGAGATAGTAGTTATACAAATTATGGTATGTGGTTTGTAAACCTGAGAGGTGTTATATCATTAAGTTGGGCAAATTTGAATGCTGCATAACACATCGAAAAGGTTTATGATATGATGTACAACCAAGGAAAAAGCAGAATGCAAAAATGTCTTTGCCTGATTTAAATAAAAACAGATGGGTTCAGGGGCACCTGGGTGGCTCAGTTGGTTAAGCGTCCGGCCTTAGCTCAGGTCATGATCTCGCGTTCCATGAGTTCAAGCCCCACATTGGGCTCTGTGCTGACAGCTCAGAGCCTGGAGCTGCTTCATATTCTGTGTCTCCCTCTCTCTCTGCCCCTCACCAACCCATGCTCTGTCTCTCTCCATCTCTCAAAAATGAGTAAACGTTAAAAAAAATTGTTTTAAATAGATGGGTTTTGTCAAAGACTGAAGAAAACAGGAAAATTAAGGAAATATTGTTAAGTGGTGGAATTATATATCTTTTTATTTCAAGACTTTTTTCCTTTTGCTATCTTGAAATATATGTCAGATATTTAACCAGGGGTAGGTAAACTTGTTCTATAAAGGACCAGACTATAAATATTTTCCACTTTCCCAGCCATAGAGTGTCAGTTGAAACTGCTCAACTCTGCCCTGCAGCATGAAAGCAGCCACAGACAATATGAAAATAAACTAGTATAGCTGTGTTCCCACAAAACTTTATTTTTGGATGCAAAAATGTGAATGTTATGTAATTTTCACATCATAAAATATTAGTCTTTCCAACTATTAGTTTTTTCCAACTATTTAAAGATGTAAAAACTAAATAATAATAAGTATATAATAATAACAATAATAACAATAACAACAACAATAATAATAGTAGTAGTAGTAGTAGTAGAATAGGTAGAAACCATTCCTAGCTCACAGGCCCTACAAAAAAAAAGCATGCCAGATTTGGTTCCTCGGAGGGTAGTATGCCAACCCCTGCAATAAAGAATAAAGAACATATAAGAACAAGGTTAAGAAACAAAAAAATTTACAATAAAACTAAAGTCCCCTTTTCACCCCTCCTTGATCCTGTTTCTCTCCCCTTCTCCGGTGGAAACCTCAATCCTGAGTTATGTGTTCAGCTTTCTACACATGTTGCAAACTTTTACTGTATATGTGAATATCCATAATCATGTTTTTCACATTTTGAAACGTTAGAAATAACACCACACTGTATATAAGCTTTAGCCTCTGGCTTTTTTCATTCAGTATTCTGCTGATAAAGGGAATTCTAGTTTATTCATATTAGCTGGAATATTGTGTTCCACTCTGTGAATATTCCTCAGTTGTTGTCTCCAATTTTTGTTTAATTTTGAACAGTGTTCGTTGAACATTCCCTTTCCTCTTCACTTCAGGTACAACCACTGTGCGGGGCTTTGGATTGCCCTCTGGTGTTTCTTTATACTTTTCTACCAATGTTTGTAACCTTAATTAATGTATCGTTTCTAGTGATGATATTGTATTGTATCTGTTCTTCTGTTGTTTGCTGCTTTAAAAAAAGTTTTTAACGTTTACTCATTTTTGAAAGACATAGAGGGACAGAGCGTGAGCAGGGGAGGGGCAGAGAGAGGGGGAGACACAGAATCCAAAGCAGGCTCCACGCTCTGAGCTGTCAGCACAGAGTTGGATGCTCACGGCTCATGACCTGAGCTGAAGTCAGACGAACTGAGCCACCCAGGCGCCCCTGTTGCTTGCTGCTTTTAGACAACAGTAGGGTTTTGAGATTTAGCTTTAGTTCACCTTGATGAGTGTAGCTATAGGTTGCTCATTTTCACTGCTGTATAATATTCTATTTTATAAATAACACAGTTTATCTGTGTGACTACTGATTAGCACTCAATTACTTCACATTTTGTGCTGCTGGGAGCTCTGCTGCTGTGAATACTCTTATCCATGTCTCCGGGATAAGTGGGCAAAGGGAAGGGTTTCTCTTGGCCGTCAGTGTAGGAGGGCATTGATGGTCTGGAGTGCATGCATATGGTAAACTTTGCAAAATAGTATTCAGTTCTGTTTCTTTTTTAAAATGTTTATTTATTTCTGAGAAAACACAAGCAGAGGAGGGGCATAGAGTGAGAGAGGGACAGGGATCTGAAGCAGGCTCTGTACTAACAGCAGTGAACCCAAAGTAGGGCTCAAACTTAGGAACTGTGAGATCATGACCTGAGCCAAAGTCAGACTCTCAACTAACTGAGCCCTCCACGTGCCCCACAATTATGTTTCAGAGTGATTGTGCTACTTTATACTTCTACCTACATGGGATGAGAGTTCCATTTTCATTGCCTATCATGTGGTTTCAACAGTAAATCAAGATTGAAGAGAGAAAGATGGTTCAAGGCCAGATCCATCAAAATTGGGTGAACGGGAAGCAGAAAAATAGAAATCTTCGTATCTGTTCAGTCACATACAAGTCTTTCCTTCTTTTTTCTTGGCACTCTCATGTTGAAATTTATACTGAAAGCAAATGTTTTGCTGTTTGAAATTATGGGGATATCCTGAAAAGAACCCATGGAGATGGGAGTTATTGAGCTTGTGATCAATAATAGGAGTGGACCACCTTTGTTTGAACTATTAAAAATCCTAGGAAAAAAATCTCCCACAATTTTGTCCATGGAGTCCTTCCTTTTTTCCTTCCTTTCTTTCCTCTTTCCTGTCTTCCTTTCTTAAATCTGTACATGATACCAACCCAAAATGTCCAAATAGGTATGTAGTAGATTGAATGGTGGCCTCCCAAAGGATATGTCCACATCCAAATTTCTGAAACCTGTGAATGTTACCTTATTTGGAAAAAGGGACTTTGTGGAAATAATAACATTAAGAATTTTGAGATGAGATTGTCCTGCTGTAGTTGGCTGGGTCTAAACCCAATGGCAATGTCCTTACAAGAGAGAAGACAGACAGAAGAGGAGGCGGTGTGACTATGGCGGGAGAGATTGTAGTGATGCAGTCAAGAGTCCAGGAATGCCTGGAGCCACCAGAACTCAGAAGAGGCAAGGAAGAATTCCTCCTGAAACCTTCAAAGGGAGCACGGCCCTGCCAACACTTTGATTTTGCTCTTCCAGCCTTCAGAACTGTGAGAGCACAAACCTGTTGTTTTATGCCACCAAATTGTAATTTGATGCAATAGTCCTAGGAAATGAACCCAGGATGTAATGAAAAAGTTGGTCTCCCTCTCATCCTTCACCCATAGCCACCAATTTATCCTTCCCAGCAGCAGCCCCTGCTGACAGTTCCTTCTGTTCCATCCTCCTATTACAGAATATCTCTGTAAGAGGGTCAGGGACATTCAAGGTCGCTTTACAAATAAGGAGTCTGAAGTTCAGAAGAAGCTTGCTCAAGGATCTCCAAATCAGTCACTGGCAAAGAGGAACAGGAACGCACATTTCCTATCTCTTGGTTTTATCCTCCTTTGATGTAAAAGAAGTTATCTAAGAGCAGATTTTGATGTTAGGATAGGGAGAGAGAAGAGGAGGAGATTGGGTGAATGAAGGAAGGGTAATGTCTTCAAGATGATAAAGGAGCATAAAAACTGCTATTATTTAACCTCAGGTTGGCCACAGTTTAACAGAGCCCTCCACCAGATCATCACCAGACTCTGTAGACAGAAATTAATCCTTCCATCTATATAACTTTTCTTTAGCATCTGCTGTATTCCAGGCACCAAACTATATAAAGAGCTGTGAAATACAACTCCTGCCCTTAACAACTGTATAATCTAGTATGAGAGTCAGGCTCATAAGCAAAGCCGTGTGATAAGTAATCAAAATAAGAAGTGTGCAATCCAAAGCAATCTACACATTCAATGCAATTCTCATCAAAATTACACCAACATTCTTCTCAAAGCTAGAACAAACTATCTTAAAATTCATATGGAACCACAAAAGACCCCGAATAGCCAAAGTAATATTGAAGAAGAAAAACAAAATGGGAGGCCTCACAATCCCAGACTTTAGCCTCTACTACAAAGCTATCATCATCAAGACAGTATGGTATCGGCACAAAAACAGACACATAGACCAATGGAATAGAATAGAGAACTCAGAACTGGGCCCACAGATGTACAGCCAATTAATTTTTGACAAAGCAGGAAAGAGTATGCGATGGAAAAAAAGACTGCCTCTTTAGCAGGTGGTGCTGGGAGAACTGGACAGCAACATGCAGAAGAATGAAACTAGACCACTTTCTTACACCATACACAAAAATAAACTCAAAATGGCTGAAGGACCTGAATGTGAGACAGGAAACCATCAAAACCCTCGAGGAGAAAGTAGGAAACAACCTCCTACACCTCAACCACAGCAATTTCCTACTCAACACATCCCCAAAGGCAAGG
>NC_043706.1:34590058-34649375 GCF_006229205.1 Suricata suricatta | reverse complement strand
GATGCTGGCGAGGGTGTGGAGAGATGGGCACCCTCCTACACTCTTGGTAGGAATGTAAACTGGTGCAGCCGCTCTGGAAAACAGTGTGGAGGTTCCTCAAAAAACTATCCATCGAACTCTCTTATGACCCAGCAATAGCACTGCTAGGGATTTACCCAAGGGATACAGAAGTGCTGATGCATAGGAGCACATGTACCCTAATGTTCATAGCAGCAATGTCAACAATAGCCAAAACATGGAAAGAGCCTAAATGCCCATCACCTGATGAGTGGATCAAGAAGATGTGCTATATATACACAATGGAGTGCTAGAAAGAATGAAATCTGGCCATTTGTAGGAAAGTGGATGGACCTTGAGGGTGTCATGCTAAGCGAAATAAGTCAGGCAGAGAAGGACAGATACCATATGTTTGCACTCATAGGTCTGACAGGAAAACAGGAGAAACCTAATGGAGGACCAGGGGAAGGGGAAGAGGGAAAGAGAATTGGGGAGAGAGAGGGATGCAAAACTTGAGAGACGGAAATGAACTGAGGGTTGAAGGGGAAGGGGGAGGGGGGGAAAGAGGTGGTGGTGATGGAGGAGGGCATTTGTGGGGAAGAGCACTGGGTGTTGTATGGAAACCAATTTGACAATAAATTATTTAAAAAAAAAAAGTGTGCACTATGTCCAAAAACAAAAGTGGAGTGTGGTCCTCTCTGTTTAGGGAAGCTGGGAAAGGTCTTGAAGGACGAGTAGGAGTTTTGCAGGTAAAGAGGGAGGGAAAAGCATCTGAGGAGGAAGGATGAAACACTTATGGAATTATGGTCTACAAGAGAATTTGCATTTGAAAAACCACATAAGAGACACTATCAGTGCCTCACCCATATCCCTCGACTTCTCTGTATGCTCTATTTGCCCAAACGCTCTTCTTCCAACTCTCTAAAACTTGACAAACAAACAAAAAACAAAACAACATAAAACAAACATAGTACACACACTTGCTATTACTATTACTATGAGTACTTAGGAGTTAACTCCTCCTGGGAGCTATCCTCAACCAACAACTCTCAGGAGTTGGTGTGTAAATTCACCAGCTCCTTCACCTCTCAGATGGGATAATTCTGAAGCACATGTTTCCCAGTTTCATAACAGGATTAAGCTCTTGTTATTCACTGTGGTAGTTGGCTTAATAGCTCATCCTTTATGGGCTACCTTCCTTCCCTGGATCACGTTCCACCTCTTCTCCATTGGTGTCTCCATCACCTCCCAAATAAACTTCTGGCTCTCAAGTCCTTGTCTTAGGATCACTCCTGGGAGAGTCCAAACGAAATTGAAATCTAAGTATCTCTACATGGTAATAGCAAAGAGCGCAGAGAATGGGATGCAGTGATAGTAGAGATTGGAGCAAGGAGCCATTTTGGTAGACTTTTCATGCCATGTGAGAGTTGTGGTACCTTTTCCTGTAGACGGGATATTTCACTGAAAGTTTAATTAAGGCCATAGCATGACCAGATTTGCATTGGAGAAAGACTACTTCGTCACATATCCAACCACTAAATGGCTCTCACTAGAATAAAACCCAAACTCCTAACCATGCCCTAAAAGGTACTATTGGCCTGGCACCTGCCTGCTCCTCCATCCTCTGAAAACTATTTGATTTGGTGATTATAGAGTGATTATGGACCCGAATGGCTCAGCTGGGGCAGATGAAGAGTTATAGTAGGTTGTATTATTGTTCTTGGTTCTTTACTCTGTCTTTCTATGTGACCTTGCAGTGCATGAGAGTGGATGGAATATAGTTCCCTGCTAGACTTCTTCTGGACAATGGAATGTGAGCAAAAGTGACAATGTACCTGAAAAGGCATCACATATTTTTGTTCATTCTGCTGCATTCCTACCATTCACCAACCTAACATACCCTGGAAGCTGCTGGTCCAAGGTGGAGAAGAGACATAATCTAATCATTCCCCAAGGCGCCACTTTCTAATACCATCACCTTGGGCATTAGGTCTTCAACCTGTGAATTTAGGGGGCATATCAACATTCATTCCGTAGCACTCTCATTGCTGTCCTCACCATCGCCATTAGAGTATGGCTAGGGTAGCCTGTTGGATGGTGAGAGACACATGGCATTAGGCCTAGTCTCCCTGAGTTATCCCAACTGAGTCCGGCAACAAGTTGAGCCTCAGAATATGAATGAGCTCAGCCAAAATCAACAGAACTGTCTAGCCAGCCAACAGTTGACCCCCAGACACTTCAGTGAGTTCACCTGAGAGAGCCCAGCTCAGCTCAGCCCCAGATAAGCTGAACCCCATGGACTTGTGAACTAACTACTGCTCATTGCTGCATTGCCACCGGGGTTTTGTGGTTATTTGTGTGGCATTACTGTGGCAGTAGATAACCAACTGACAGTTCTCTAGCCCTCTCTACAATCTCTGAGCTATGCCTTTTCTGCTTAAATCAGGCAAATGATTGGCATCTTTTGCCCTCTCTGACTAACAAAGAGAAAGACTGAATGTAAATTAGAAACGCATGGTCAAGGGAGAGATCAAGATAGGAGAGATTTTAGCATGCTCTCAGAGGATTGGAGGCAGCTGTATTTGTTAGGATATAAATGTGCCTGCAAAATAACAGTGCTTTACTTATTTTTTTACATTTTTTGAGAGAGAGAGAGCATGAGCAGGGAGGGGCAGGAAGAGAGAGAGGGAGACAGAGGATCCAAAGTGGGCTCAGTGCTGACAGCAGAGAGCCAAATGTGAGGCTCAAACTCACAAACCATGAGATCATGACCTGAACTGAAGTTGGATGCTCAACAGACTGAGCCACCCAGGTGCCCCCAAAATAACAATGCTTTAAAGATGATAAAAGTTTATAGTTTTTCTCATGTAAAAGCCTAAGCTAGTGTGGTAGCTCTGCTCAGCGAAATCTCCACTCTGCCCTGTAAGTCCAAAATGACTCCAAACCACATCAATTTTCCAACCACTGGGAGGAGGGCATGGGGGACCGGACTTTCTCCTTACTGCCTGGTGTTTCATTTTTGTTTTTGTTTTTGTTTTTGTTTTTGTTTTTTTGAGAAAGAGAGAGAGATTGAGAGAGAGAGAGAGACAGACAGAGACAGAGAGGGCGCATGTGCATGTGAGCAAGTAAGGGGCAGAGGAAAGGGAGGAGAGAGAATCTTAAGCAAGCTTCATGCCTGGCATGGAGCCCCATGCAGCGCTTGATCTCACAACCATGAGATCGTGACCTGTGCTGAAAGCAAGAGTCAGACGCTTAACCAACTGAGCCACCCAGGCGCCCCACTATCTGGTACTTCTGTTCATTTTGTCCCCTTTCAACTCCTTAGAAATTAGTCACATGACCATGTTCAGCTAGAAAAGTTGGAGAAAAGCAAAAGGAAAGTTGGGGAAAAGCAAATCTATCCTGGCCAACTATGTGTGTACTTAGAAATTCTGCTTCTGTGGAAGAAGGGGCAAAGAGATAGCAGTCGTTCCTTCTCTGTCAGAGGAGAAGAGTATCTGATGGCGCGAGATCTGTATGGTAGACATTATCGGCCATTTCCTTCCTTCTCCTTGTCAAAGGGACTCCTGTTTTGGAAGGGCGGGGCATCTGTGTTCTGGGCATAAATCACAATATGACTAAACCAGTTATGGCAATTCTACTCAGTTTTGCCAGGAACTGGCTTCCCCAGCCTCCCTTGCAACCATGGGTGGCCTTGCGACCCAGTTCTGAGCAGCAAGCCATGAGAGAAAGGCTGCTGAGGGGTTCTGGAAAGTGCTTTCCTTCCTATGAAAGGCAGACACAGGGGAGAGCTTACCGGCACACTCCTGCTAGGGGTACTGGTGCCGGCGCTGTGGCTGTCTGCTTACAAAAGAAAGACCAAGAGAATTAGGGATGCCAACACCTTTCTGAGGATTCGACTGACCTTGAGAGATGAGTGGGAATGAGCCAGGGGGACAAAGACATTTGAGGAAGTGAGTGCATTAAATACAGGAGAGGAAATGCTCAGAGACTTCCCTGGAAAGGTAGATGGGAGTCAGATTGTGAGGACTTCGCATGCAGCAGTGTATTTGATTGAATTCCCTCCTTCAGAGTGGGGGCTGACTTCCCTGCTTGCTGGCTGCTTCATTACCCAAGTATGACAGGCATTTCTCCTTGTAGGTTTAAGAGGACTGCCCATCTCTTCCCCCACTGTGGGGGTTGAAACACTTTTGTTTTGGAAGCTCTAGGCAGAGACCTAGATTGTGAGGGGGGCCAGGGGATGTTGATTTGAAAAGTTGAGGAAGAAGGGACCGAGTAGGATTTCCCTACCTTCGAGGGGATGGAAAGGTGTCTGATTTTGCCTACCTGGTTTTGCCCTGCGTTTGACTCCCTCCCAGCCCCCGAGTGACAGGGTGTCTGATGGGTTGGCTGTGCGGACAGCTGGCTGGGGACCAAGCTCTAAGCCGTAGTCTCCAGGGGTATGAGCAATGGGCCCACCGAAGCTGGCATATCAAGCCTCCCACAGTGACCACACCCTGAAATCCAGACCCCTTCCCTCCTGAGATTTTAGGGTTGGGTGGACTTGGGAGTTAGTTCTATGTGACTCCAGCGAGGGACAGGGGAGGGGAGAGTGAAAAAACAACATCATCAGCAACAACAAAAAAGTGATTAAGATAGAATTTTTCCCAAAGTCCTTGAGGAAGAAGGCTGAGTCAGATTTTATATTATTTTTAAAAGATAAAATAATAAGGCTATTTTTTTTTACATTAGAGTGTACAAATTAATTCTGTGGGGTATAAAGCCAAGACAATGGGAATGAGAAGCGGCCACAAATGATCTCTGTAGCTTTTTTTTAAGCTGATAGATTTTTTTTTTTACAAGAGAATGTGGTTGTATCTCTAGGAACTCAAGCTCATACATAACACAAAGCATCCATTTCAATTTTAAAAATCTAACTAAATTGGTCTGATACCACCATTCTAGAAGAAAATCCAATTTGTGTCACTGGGCCTCCTCTGGCTCTCAGATGCCTCAGAATCCTAGTGTAAAACCCGGAGCCTGACACAGGGGCCGGCCTCTCACCCATGGCCACTCATGGGGGGCCGCTGACAGCTGCCTCAGGTGCCAGTCCACAGAATGGAGACTCAAAGCCCACCAGCTCCTGATTCTAGCCCCACATGAGATGTAGGCATCTTTACTGAGGTGTTGAAAAAATTTTTCATGACACATGTGAAAGACCGTAAGGACAATTTCTTTCATTCAAGAAAGACCACTTGTAGGGCACCCGGGTGGCTCAGTGGGTTAAGTGTCTGACTTCCGTTCAGGCCACAATCTCGCAATTGGTGGGTTTGAGCCCTGCTGTCGGCACAGAGCCTGCTTTAGATCCTCTGTCGCCCTCTTTCTCCGCTCCTCCCCTCACTTGTACACAAGCTCTCTCTCAAAAATAAACTGAAAAAAAAAAAAGAGAGGGATCCCTTGCAATGGAGGTTTTGTAGTAGGAAAGAGAGATGGGGCCCAACTCCAAGTATAGCAAGGACCAGGGGAGATTTGTAACTACGTAGCAGGGTAGGGGTCATTGGATGGAAAATTATCGAGAAGAAACATCAAGGTTGGGGTGTTCTTGCTGAAGGCAAGCCAGAGTGATCAGATACCAAGGGTGGGGAATTTTACTTGACTCACTTAGCAGGATTCTTACTAAAACTAGTGTTAGCAGGTCAAGGACTGAGTCCAAGGTCAGGGCCCAGTCAAAAAGAGGACTCAAGGGGCGCCTGGGTGGCTCAGTGGTTAAGCATATGACTTCGGCTCAGGTCATCATCTCACGGTTTGTGGGTTCAAGCCCCGTGTCAGGCTCTGTGCTGACAGCTAGCTCAGAGCCTGGAGCCTGCTTCGGATTCTGTGTCCGCCTCTCACTCTCTCTCTCTCTCTCCCGCTCTCGCTCTCTCTCTCAAAAATAAATAAACATTTAAAAATTTTATTTAAAAAAAGATTAAAAAAACAAAAAGGACTCAGGAGCCTGACTCAAGTTTGGTGAATGGGGAGTTCTGAGTCCTTGTGACCCCGTCCCTCCCCAGATACAGTAATCAGACATCCACTTTGGGGTCCTGCTCCCCACCTGCAGCTCTCCCAGTGAGGACTGAAGGGTCTCAACACTACCCACCACCTACACGGCCGCCTCTGGATTTTCTTTCTTAACAAAGAGTAATACCTTTATCTTATAAGGAACTCATACAAACAGAAAAAAAAAATAACTAAACATCTTAATACATGAATGTATTAGGTTAAGGATGTAAATAACTTGTAAGAAGTAATAAAAGTGATTAATAAATACTCTTTATTTTTTTAATGTTTGTTTATGATTGAGACAGAAACAGAACATGAGTGGGGGAGGGGCAGAGAGAGAGGGAGACACAGAATCTGAAGCAGGCTGCAGGCTCTGAGCTTTCTGAACAGAGCCCGATGCGGGGCTCGAACCCATGAACTGTGAATTCATGACTGAGCCGAGTTCATGACCCTAACTGACTGAGCCACCCAGGTGCCCCAATAAATACTCTTTAAATATTCAACCTGAAGTATCATCAATAAGATGCAAAAATTAGAATATGAATTTTCACTTACTGTATAGATTAAATAGAAAGAATAAATTAAAAGAAATTTGTTTTCAGTTTATTTATTTTGAGAGAGGGAGCAAGAGAGAATCCCAAGCAGGCAGTGTTCTGTCAGCACAGAGCCCGATGTGGGGCCCCAGCTAACAAACTGTGAGATCATGACCCAAGCCCAAATCAAGAGTCAGATGCTTAACCGACCGGGCCACGTAGGCACCTTCCCCCTCAAAATAATTTTTAAATAATACCAAATGGTGGTGTGCCTGGCTGGCTCAGTCAGAAGAGCATGCAACTCTTGATCTTGGGGTCATGAGTTCGAGCCCCACCTTGGGTATAGAGATTACTTTAAAGAAAAAAGGAAAGAGGAAGATGGAGGGATGGTGTCAGCCGCATTACCCTCTTTTATCAGGAAAATCAGGGCGCCTGGCTGGCATCCGACTCATGACATTGGCTCAAGTCATGCATGGTTCGTGAGTTCCAGCCCCGAGTTGGGCTCAGCATGACGCCACAGAGCCTGCTTGGGATCCTCTCTTTCCCTCTCTCTGCCCCTGCCGGGCTTGTGCTCTCTCTCTCAATAAATAAATAAACTAAATTAAATTAAGTTTAAAAGGGAGAGAAGGAAATGGGCATCAGGAACAAAGCTAATGGTGTCTGCTACCACGTAGCTTAATGAATAGTAGTTTTACAAGCATAAATAAACAGTAGTTTTACAAGTTTTGGCATAAAGCAAAAACAATGGTAGTAAAAGTGCTTATACAGTAAAATACTTACAAGGTTCCAGGCGCTGTTCTGAGTGTTTTAAACATATTAACTCATTTAATCTTCACAACGACTTTGAGGTAAATGTTATTGTTATCTTTGTTTTATGTAAGTATTTTTTTACTGCACTTTCATATACTCACAGTTAGACTTATTATAATCCTTAGTGCATGACATATTCCATACTCATGGCTCTTTTATTTTTAAATATTAGTTATTTTTAGTAATGTAATAGGGACCTTCAAATCCTCCATCCAAAATAAATTAGGATTTATCAGGAATTTATACCTGATTGTCTGGTCTGCCCAAGCCATTTTACTTCCTCCCCTGACCATCATCTAGAATCCTAAATTCATCACTCCTCTGCTTTCCTTATATAGTTACTTTATGTAGTTTTGTAAGCTTTTTAAAAGGTTTTTTAACTTTTAATTATTTTTGAGAGATAAAGAGACAGAGCACAGGCAGGGAAGGGGCAGAGAGAGAGGGAGACACAGAATTTGAAGCAGGCTCCAGGGTCTGAGCTGTCAGCACAGAGCTCAACGCGGGGCTCGAATTCATGAACCGTGAGCTCATGATGTGAGCCAAAGCCAGCCGCTTAACCAACTGAGCCACTCAGGTGCCCCAGTAGGGGTTTTAAAAAATCTTTTAAGTAGTCTATACACCCATTATGGAACTCGAATTTACAACCCTGATATCAAGAGTCGCATGCTCCACCGACAGAACCCAGGAATACCTACAGTTTTATAGTTTTATTGTCCTATATACATATAGTCATAAAATGTGCGCATGTATGTGTAATATATATCTATAGTTGTTGGGTTTTTTTTTTAACATTTATTTGTTTTTGAGAGACAGAGCACAACAGGAGGGGCAGAGAGGAAGGGGGAAGTCATGGCAGGACATGTGTCATTTCTCAGCAAGGGCTTCACCTTCACCCAGCATTTTTATGGTCATGGTGTTTGTCATCATGCTTTAAACTCTCATTTATGTTACCAAGGAGTTCTTTTTGTCAGAAGCTGTGTCTGCTTCTTTTTTTTTTTCCCTTTATAGTTTATTGTCAAGTTGGTTTCCATATAACCAGTGCTCATCCCGACAAGTGCCCTCCTCCATGCCCATCACCCCCCTCTCCTCTCCCCTCCCCATCAGCCCTCAGTTTGTTCTCAGTATTCAAGAATCTCTCATGGTTTGCCTCCCTTCCTCTCCCCAACAATTTTCCCCTTCCCCTCCCCCATGGTCCTCTGCTAAGTTTCTCCTGTTCCATTTATGAGTGAAAACATATGGTATCTGTCCTTCTCTGCCTGACTTAGTTCACTTAGCATAACACCCACGAGTTCCATCCATGTTGCCATAAATGGCCAAATTTCATTCTTTCTCATTGCCATGTAGTATTCCATGTATAGATAAACCAATCTTCCTGATCCATTTATCAGTTGATGAACATTTAGGCTTTTTCCATGATTTGGCTATTGTTGAAAGTGCCACTATGAACATTGGGGTACATGTACCCCTATGCCTCAGGACTCCTATAGCCCTTGGGTAAATCCCTAGCAGTGCTATTGCTGGGTCATAGGGGATTTCTATTGTTAATTTTTTTTTATGAATTTTAATCTTAATTTATTATCAAGTAAAACCCTAACGTTTTAACTTACTAAGAACCTTAAAACTATTTACTCAATGAAAACTATAGAACAGACCAAATTAATTTTCCTTTTTTCTATTGTTAATTTTTTGAGGAATATCCACACTGTTTTCCCAAGCACAAGTTTACATTCCCACCAACAGTGTAGGAGGGTGCCCGTCTCTCCACATCCTCGCCAGCATCTATAGTTTCCTGTTTTGTTCATTTTAACCACTCTGACCGGCGTGAGGTGGTATCTCAGTGTGGTTTTGATTTGTATTTTCCTCATGATGAGTGATGTTGAGCATCGTTTCATGTGTCTTTTGGCCATCTGGATGTCCTCCTTGGAGAAGTGAGGGAGACACAGAATCTGAAGCAGGCTCCAGGCTCTGAGCTGCCAGCACAAAGCCAGACGTGGGGCTCAAACCCATGAATGGTGAGATCATGACCTGAGCCAAAGTCAGATGCTTAACTGACTGGGCCACCCAGGCTCCCCAATCTATAGTTGTTTTTAACTATGTATCTTCTTTTGGTACTTTCCCCCCTTATTATTACCTAGGATCCATTCACGTTGTTGTGTATTGCCACAGTCACTCATCTTGATGATCATTTAACATCGCACTGTGTGACTATGTAGCAGTTTTATTCATCCTCACACCTTTATTGAAGTACCTTTTACGTGCTTATAGATTTTTTTTTCTTTTCTGGTTATTAACTGGTCTAACTCTGTTACATCTTTTCACTAATAGTTTTGAGGGATCTCCGGCAGTTTTTCCACATCCTTTAAAAAAGTTTTTTTTTAATGTTCATTTATTTTTGAGAGACAGACAGAGTGCGAGCAGGGGAGGGACAGAGAGAGAGGAAGACACAGAATCTGAAGCAGGCTCCAGGCTCTGAGCTTTCAGCACAGAGCCCATCACAGGGTTCGAGCCCATGAACCGTGAGATCATGACCTGAGCCAAAGTCGGATATTTAACCAACTGAGCCACCCAAGTGTCCATCTATGTCCTTTTTAATGGCCACATAAGAACCTACGCCTCTTCTGCAAGACTTGCAGTCATGCTTTGCAAGTGATCTGCCTTGTGCTGTCAGTCATTTACATTGGGCCACCAGAGAGAAGCTGACTGATGACGACTTTGATTTGATGGGCTTACCACACAGAGAGCCCTTAGTTTCACTCAAGAGGAATGTTGGGAGGTGGGGAGAGGTGAAGAATGTCAGCCCATTGGTGAATATTTCCTTGTTATAACCACTTTTCCTTCCCTGGACAACCTGGCAAGTCTAGGAATTTGAGTTATGACCACTGGGATAACCAGGATCCCCTGTACCTGGGCAAATTCTTTACCCCTTCTCCCACAGGCAGAGTCGAATCCCCCTTCATTTGAATATGAGCTGGTCTTGGTGGCTCTAAAGAATTAGGTGCAGTGGAATCTACACCATTGGATTTCAAAGGCCCAGTTAAGAAAAAGTGCTGCAGAGGCGCCTGGGTGGCTCGGTTGGGTGAGTGTCTGATTCTTAGTTTCATTTCCAAGCATGATCTCACAGTCTGTGAGTTCTAACCCCGAGTTGGGCTCTGCACAGCAGTGTAAGCCTACTTAGGATTCTCTCCCTCTTTCTCTCTGCCCCTCTCCCTCTCTCTCTTTCCCTCTCTCTCAAAATAAAAAATGAACTTAAAAAAGAAGAAAAGGTGATACAATGGGGGTGCCTTGGTGGCTTAGTCCGTTGAGGGTCCAACTCTTGATTTCTGCTCAGGTCATGATATCACGGTTCATGGGTTCAAGCTCCGAGTTAGGCTCTGCGATGACACTGTGGAGCCTACTTGGCCTACTTCTCTCTCTCTCTCTCTCTCAAAATAAATAAATAAATATTAAAACATATTTTAGGGGCACCTGGGTGGCTCAGTCAGCTAAGCATCCAACTTCAGCATGGGTCATGAACTCGAAGTTCACAGTTTAAGCCCTGCATCAGGCTCTAAGCTGAGGTCGGACGCTTAACCAACTAAGGCACCCAGGTGCCCCTAAATATTTTTTAACAAAAAGTAAAAGCAGGGCGCCTGAGTGGCTCAGTTGGTTGAACGTCTGACTTCAGCTCAAGTCATGATACCACGGTTCGTGGGTTCGAGCCTTCCTTCAGGCTCTGGGCTGACACCTTGGAGCCTGGAACCTGCTTCGGATTCTGTGTCTCTCTCTTTCTGCCCCTCCCCCACTGCCGCTCTGTCTTTTTCTCTCTCTTTCAGAAATAAATGAACATTAAAAAATTAAAATAAATAAATAAATAAAAACCTTTAAACTATTAGTACTTGAGGCACCTGGCTGGCTCACATTGATAGAGCCTGTGACCCTTGATCTCTGGGCGATGAATTTAAACCCTATGTTTGGCGTGGAGCCTATTTAAAAAAAAAATGTCAATATTCAAAGATGGAATCAGAATCACTTTTTGTGATGTACTAGTTGAAATAATGTCTCATTTTCAGAACATTTCACAAATAAACAAAAAAGACTGTTGGGGATCACTTTTTTTTTTCTTAAGTAGGCTTCAGGCTCAACACAGAGCCCAGTGCAGGGTTGAACTTATGACTCTGAGATGAAGACCTGAATGCTTAACCGACTGAGTCACCCAGGCACCTCTATTGCACTAGTACCAACTACTTTTCATGGTAACATTTGTAGCTCTTGGTTTAGACGATGCCAGAATTATCTGGTGGTCCTTCCACAATGCCAGCATAATCATTTTGGGGGCTACAAAGATCCTGTATTAAAGAAAGCTATGCCAACAACATTGGCATTAAATATGCCAATGGGACATATTTAATGATCTGATTTATTAGAATTCATAACATAATTATATTTTCGAAATCCATTTTTATGAACATTTTGTGTATATGTGGCACTAATTAATACTTAAAGGCTTAGAGTAAAACAGAGCAGTCCTCTGGCCCCCATCCTAGTCATAGCTCCCATAGGCAGCCACCGTCATTTCTTCTATTTCCCCTCCTACTGACCTCATTACCTCTAAACTCTACACTTACATTGATATTTCTTGCTTAGTCATTTTTAGACAGTATCTATTGATTTCCCACCCTGATAGATGAGGACTTCTTACCCCTACACACATACCCACTGCCTTTCCTCCCCTCTCCCTGCCTCATCATTCATGGCTGTACCAAGACTATAACCGGAGTGCCTGGGTGGCTCAAATGGTTAAGTGGCCGACTTCGGCTCAGGTCATGATCTGGCAGTTTGTGAGTCAGGGCCCCTCGTGAGGCTCTGTGCAGACAGCTCAGAGCCTGGAGCCTGCTTCAGATTCTGTATCTCCCTCTCTCTCTGCCCCTCCCCTGCTCATACTCTCTCTCTCTCAAAAATAATAAACATTAAAAAAAAAAAAAAAAGACTGTAACATCACAAGTGGTGTTGGTCACAGTAGTCCAGAGGAGAACATGATGGCGATTGGACTATGGTGGTGGCAGTGGAGGTGGGAAAAACAATGACTGATTCAAGAGACATGTGGGAGGGAGAGGAGATGGAACTTAGTGTTTAGGGATGTAGGAGATGAGAGAGAGGGAGGTACAAGAGTCACCTTTTAACATAACAAAAGACGCCGTTATCATTCTCTATGCTTAGGAATTTCCAAGGGTTTGGGGAGCTGTAGCCAGAACCAGGGATAAAAACCAAATATATATTTCTTATAATAAATCACAATATCACAGTCAGCCATTACCTCTCCAAATATGCCACCCTAGTCTGTTTCCTCCCTTCCTTCTCCTTTCTACTCCTCTTTCCTTCCTCCTCCTCCTCTTTCTTCTCTTCCTCCCACTCCTTCTTCTTCTTTCTCACTCCATCTTTCTCTCCCCTTCTCTCTCCCTCTTTTGTCAGACCATCTTACTACATTCTTCATGTCTCTTAACTTCTCATCCATATTTTCCATCTTCTTGCCTCTCTATGCTACAATCTGGATAATTTCCTTGACCTATCTTCTGGTTAACTAATTATCACTTTGTCTGTGTCCAATCTGCTACCAAATATGTCCACCAAAATTTTAATTTCAGGTCTTGAGTTTTTCATCTCTAGAAATTCTGTTTGGTTCTCTTTCAAGTCTGCAAGGTTATTTTCTATGGTTTCCTGTTTCTACATATATTTTCAAAATTGTCTCTTTTTTTTTTTTGCATAAATGTAGGAATCAAAGGGAATTCTGATACAAGCTATAACATAGATGAACTTTGAGTGAATTACGCTAAGTAAAATAAGCCAGAAACAAACAAAAACAGATACTGTATCATTCCACTTTACTACTCTGAATATATATCATCCAAATATATTATGTATTATAGTAAAGAATAGTAAAATTCATAGAAACAAAAAGTAGACGGTATGCCTGGCTGGCTCAGTTGGAAGAGCATGCAACTCTCCATCTCAGGGTCACAAGTTCAAGGTCCCACATTGGGCATAGAGCCTACTTAAAAAAAAACATGAATGATGGTCGCCAGAGGTTGTGGGGGAAGGGAAATAGAGAGTTGTTTCATGGGCATACAGTTTCAGTTTTGTAGGATGAAAAAGTTCTAGAGATTGGCTGCATGACAATGTGAATATAATCAACATTGAACTCTACGCTTTAAAATGGTTAATGGGGAGCCTGGGTGACTCAGTTGGTTAAGAATCTGACTTCAGTTCCAATCTTGCAGTTCGTGGGTCTGAGCCCTGCATTGGGCTCTGTGCTGACAGCTTGGAGCCTGGAGCCTGCTTTGGATTCTGTGTCTCCTCTCTCTGTTCCTCCCTCACTTGCATTGTTTCTCTCTCTCTCTCTCTCTCTCTCTCTCTCTCTCAAAAATAAATAAAGATTAAATAAGTAATAATAATAAAATTAAAATGATTAAGATGGGGTGCGTGGCTGGTTCAGTTGGAAGAGCATGCAACTCAGGGTCTCTGGGTCACGAGTTTGGACCCCATATTGGGTGTGGAAATTACTAAAATAAAAAATTAAACTTTTAAAAATGCTTAAGATGGTAAGTTTTATGTGTATTTTACATATAAAAATAAAATTTTAATCAAATAAAAATTTTAATGCAAAAGATGTGACTATAATTGTTTCATAATTTGCTATTTTTGGCAGTTCTGTTTCTGCTGGTTCTCACTTGCAATGCCTTGTTCCTTGCGTGCTAGGTTCTTTCTTTACTGTGTAGTGCCCATTGTCTACACAGTAACTTACTGATGTAGAGTCTTTGAGGACCAACACGAAGATTCATTCCTCCAGAGAAGACGTGAGTTTGGTGCTACCAAGGACTTAGAGAATTCCAGTTCAGGACTACTTTATTTTACTATTATTTGTTTAATGTTTATTTATTTTTGAGAGAGAGACACACACACAGAGTGCAAGCAGGGGAGGGGAAGAGAGAGAGGGAGACACAGAATCTGAGGCAGGCTCCAGGCTCTGAGCTGTTAGCACAGAGCCCAAAGCTGGGGCTCGAACCCAAGAACTTGCGAGATCATGACCTGAGCCGAAGTCCAACATTTAACGGACTGAGCCACCCAGGCACCCCTCAGGACTGCTTTAAACTAGATTTGTAGTAACTTAAAAGCTTTTTTGAATACTTACATAATTTGGGCTACAAATCCACAAGAAGACTAGCTAGGGTTAAAATGTCTCAAGGGGAATTTTCTCCTCTTTTGTGCAGTGTAATACTAAGTTATCTTTCTTGGAGTCTCTTGAGAGAAAGTCATGGGTCAGGTTTACTTCTGATTCACCTTTAATCATAGCCCGGGGAGGGGGTGGGGGGGCGGCGGGGGTGGTGGCATGAGTAATACAAGGAAGGCTTTCTAAAAGACTCCCCGCCTTGGTGGATCCTGAGCTTATTGGTTCTTAGCCTACAGAACATAATGTAATTCACATTTGCTCAAACTGGTAAATACCTTCAGAGCAAAACCGACTCCCATGCTGTCTTACCTCTCCTATGGACTGGCTTCCCACCTCTGCTCTGCTTTTAAGAATATTTTAAAACTATTTTATCCAGCATTTTTGGTTGTTGTAAGCAGCAAGTTGTCCCCAATAACCTAACCAATCAGAAATCCCTCTATCTTTATTGCCTTTTCATTGATTTCTGCTTTTTTGCTCATTTTCTTTCTCCTATTTTTTTGTTGTTCTTATTAGTTTTTTCCCTTAGGTTTTTTAGGTGAACACCCAGCTCATTATTGCTTTTTCTTTTCTATTATCAGGCAATTCTATCCTGAAGGCTCTAAATTTCCCTTAAAGTATCCTTTCTTTGTATTCTCGAAGCTTTGATATGTAGCGCAGGAGTGATTGCTGAACGGCAGTCGGTGCCCACCTGTTTTTGCCAGCGCCTCACGCCAGCAGGGATATTGTACTGCTGATTTTTCTCCTGAGACGCTTGCCCTCAAAGTCTGGCGAAAGCAGTCAGTTTTCCCACCACGGTGCAACAATGCTAGGAAAAGAGAAGAGATCATTTAAACTACCTTCTCTACCCAGTGTTTTCTAATACTGGCTACCTATGAAAATCACTAAGAAGTTTTGAAAACGACTGATTTCTGAGTAGCACTCAGAGGATGTTCTAGTTGGTCTGGGGTGGAGCCTGGGCGGGGTACTTTCATTGATTCTAACGTAAAGCCCGGGCTGAGAACAGCTTCTCTAATTTATCTGTTCCTTGTCACCCACCCCACATGCATCCTCCCTCCTCCACACTAACACTCCCAAGCAATTTTTTTTTCCTTTTCGAATTTTTATTGAGGGGCGCCTGGGTGGCTCAGTTGGTTAAGTGTCTAGCTCGGGTGATGATCTCATGGTTCGTGGGTTTGAGCCCTGTGGTAGGCTCTGTGCTGACAGCTCAGAGCCTGGAGTCTGCTTCAGATTCTGTGTCTCCCTCTCTCTCTGACCCTCCCCTGCTCATACTGTCTCTCTCTGTCTCTCAAAAATAAATAAAAACAAAACATAAAAAAAAAGTTTAAAAATTTTTTTAATTTAAATTCTAGTTGTTGGGGTGGCTGGGTGGCTCAGTCCATTAAGTGTCCAACTTTGGCTTGGGTCATAATCTCCCAGTTTGTAGGTTCAAGCTCCACTTTAGGCTCTCCGCTGCCAGCATGGAGCCTGCTTTGGATCCTGTCTCCCTCTCTCTCCTCCCCTCTCCTCCTTGCACTCATGCTCGTTTGCTCACTCAAAAATAAATAAACATTTAAAAATAAATAAATTCTAGTTGTTAACATACAGTGCAATGTTGGTTTCAGGTAGAATTCAGTGATTCATCACTTACATACAACACCGAGTGCTCATCACAAGTGCCCTTCTTAGTGCCCATCACTCATTCAATCCATCCCTCACCCACCTCCCTCCATCAAGCCTCAGTTTGCTCTTTCTGGTTAAGGGTCTCTTATGGAGGGTGACTTGTGGCTCAGTCGGTTGAACACTCAGCTCTTGATTTCTGTTCAGGTCATGATCTCATGGTCCATGGGTTCAAGCCCATCTGGCTCTGTGCTGACAGCGTGAAACCTGCTTGGGATTCTCTCTCTCTGCCCCTCCACTGCTGTGTGCCCACTCTTTCTCTCTCACAATAAATATAAACTTAAAAAAAAGAGTGCCCTCAAGGGCACCTAGGTGCCTTAGGCGGTTGGGCCTCTGACTTTGGCTCAGGTCACGATCTCACATTCGTGGGTTTGAGCCCCACATCGGGCTCTGTGCTGATAAGCTTGGAGCCTGGAGCCTGCTTCTGATTCCGTGTCTCCCTCTCTCTCTGTACCCCCCCTCTCCTGCTCTGTCTCTCTCTGTATCAAAAATAAATAAAACATTTTTTTAAAAAAGTGCCTCTTATGGTTTGTTCCCCTCACTTTACCCCCTTCCATATGTTCATCTGTTTTGTTTCTGAAATTCTACATATGAGCGAAATCATATGTCTTATTTGTCTTTTTCTGACTGACTTATTTTGTTTAGCATAATACACTCTAGCTCCATCCACATCACCACAAATGGCAAGATTTCATTCTTTTTTGATGGCTGGGTAATATTCTATGGTATAAATACCACATCTTCTTTCCATTCATTGGTCGATGAACATTTGGGCTCCTTCCATAGTTTGGCTATTGTTGATAGTGCTGGTATAAACATCAGGGTGCATGTACCCTTTTGAATCTGTATTTTTATAAGCTTTGGGTAAATACCTAGTAGTGCAATTGCTGGATCATAGGGTAATTCTATTTTTAAGTTTTTGAGGAACCTCCATACTGTTCTCCACAGCAGCTGCACCGGTTTGCATTCCCACCAACAGTGCAAGAGGGCCCCCTTTCTCCACTTCCTGGCCAACACCTGTTGTTTCCTGTGTTGTTAATTTCAGCCAGTCTGACAGGTGTGAGGTGGTCTCCCAGCACGATTTTGGTTTGTATTTCCCTGGTGATGAGTGATGTTGAGCATCTTTTCATTGTCAGGCATCCGGATGTCTTCTTTGGAAAAATGTCTACTATCTTTTGCCTATTTCTTAACAGGATTATTCATTTTTTGGGTGCTGAGTTTGATGATTTCTTTACAGATTTGGGGTACTGGCCTTTTATCAGATAAGTCATTCCCAAGCAATTTTAAAGCCTTCTGTCCTCCCAAAGCTGGTTCTTTCCTGGCTTCCGTATTTTTCTCTATTGTTTTTCCAGGATGCATTTGGGGCAGGAGGCAGAAACTCTGATCATTTACCACATTGGCAGGAACCAGAATTCTCCTGTACCTTGTTCGTCTTCACAGGGAGTCTCAGCATGAGGCAGCAGCACTGGCTTGGCATGACTGCCAAGATGGGCACCGTGCTCTCGGGGGTCTTTACCATCATGGCCACCAACATGTGCCTCATCTTCGAACACAGGTACTTAAGGAATAATTGCACTGATAATAGCCTCCAGAACAATAGTGCGAGTGTCCTGATAAGCCACTTCATCATCTGCTGGGCTTTCAATATTGTCTTCTTCCTGTCTTTCATTACCCTCATCATCAGCTGCTTCCTCCTGTACTCAGTATATGCCCAGATATACAGGGGCTTGGTGACCTACATGATCTGGATCTCTTTCTACGAAGCTGTAAACATTACAGTACAAATCTTTACCAACAACGCCTCTGTCATTGAAGAGGTCAGAGTCGTGCGTTGGTTTGGCTTGATGTCTCGTATTTTCATGCACTGTTTCTGGATATTCTATGTCATCTCCTATGCCCACATAATCTATAAAAGTCAAAGCCCGGCAATATAATTTCCTACAACAGGCATATTTCAACAAGCAATGGAGAGTTCCTACGACAGAAATCCAAGATCATCATCAACCTTACCTGACACCAGAGTGGATAATGCCCGTCTCTCCACTGATGGTAATTCTAGTTCCAACTCTCTCGCTTTTGCTGATCTGTTCAGAATAGAGACCCTTCTGCCATCTTCTTGGGAGAATACGGAGATAAATGTCATTATAATCCCAGTGGGAACCACCTGCTCATGAAGGGCGTTTAGCAAAAGGCCAGTGTTATTTACTGAGTGCTTCTTGGGTTCCTCCTTCGTCTCCTGGTCAGTGCCACCTTAGAGGTCAAATTAAGAGGGCAAGGGAATGAAATGAAGCCGAGTTGCAGTCTGGCAATCCTTTCACTTTGGTATATGCCTTCATCAGCCTTCAACCCACACCTCTCTAATTCAACCCTGGGACACGGGCATGTCTGTATTTATACCTCAAGTAGCTGCAGCATAAGGGAGACTGGCGGTGTCTTGGGGTAGCTTTGTGCCATGGTCTTTCCCCCTCTGTCTTCTGTCCTATATTCCAGATAAATAAAAGAATAAAAGTAGAGAAAACCATTCTCCATTTTCTGTCTTGGGTACCCCCTTCCCCGAGATTGGTCAGAGTGCAAAATGCACTCAGTTAACCAAAAGATATTCGTTAAACTTTTCTGTTTCTGTCACTATACTGGACTTAGTAGAAAGATGCCCCAAAAAAGTACAAGATACAAGGCCTGAGCTTGAGAATTTTGCAGTTTAGTGGGAGAAACAAAATCACTGCTTCTGACTTAAGCCAATTAAAACAAAACAAGACTACATGTTATCATAGATCCACACACATCACTTGCATTCAGGTTCAGAAAATGTCATTAGCAGTGTAAACCAGGGTGGAAGACAAGTTGAGCAAACTTCTACTTCAAATGTTAGGCATTATGTTAAGTGTTTGTTTATTTATTTTATTTTATTTAAAAATTTTTTAATATTTTATTTTTATTTTTGATACAGAGAGAGACAGAGCATGAGAGGGGGAGGGGCAGAGAGAGAGAAGGAGACACAGACATGGAAGCAGGCTCCAGGCACTGAGCTAGCTGTCAGCACAGAGCCTGACGCGGGGCTCGAACCCACGAATGTGAGATCTGACCTGAGCCGAAATTGGAGGCTTAACCGACTGAGCCACCCAGGCGCCCCAAGTGTTTGTTTAATAGCTTTCTTGAGGTATAATTGACATATAATAAGCTGCACATGTTTAAAGTACATAATTTGATACATTTTGACATAAGTATATCCCAGTGAAACCATCACCACTGAATTCCTAAACATTTTACCCCCAAAAGATTCCTCTTAACTCCTGCTCCCTCCCCTTCCTGCAGCAACCCCCACCATCACAAGGCACTGATTTGCTGTCATTATCTATTAGTTTGCATTTTCTAGAATTTTACATATATAGAATCATATAGCGTGCACTGTTTTATTGTCTTGCTTCCTCCACTCAGTCTAATTCATCCATGTTGTTATGTGTATCGAGAGTTCATTCTTTAAGATCCATCCATGTTATGTGTGTTGAACGTTCATTCTGTGTTGCTGAGTAGTATGCCATGGCGTGAATACACCACAGTTTATCCATTCGCCCTTTAAAGGATGTCTAGTGATTTGCCGTTTGGGGCAATTACGAATAGGAACACTATAAACACTTGTGTACAGACTTTGTATAGACTTAAGATTCCATTTGTCTTGGATAAATACTATTTTAACTTCTTAAGACACTAGCAAACATTTTTCCCAGAGTGGCTGAATTTTATATTCCCACTAGCGGAGTATGAGAATTCTAGTTCCTCCACATCCATGCAAGCACTTGGTACAAACAATAAATCTTTTGTGTTTGCGATTCTAATAGGTATACAGTGATACCTCATCGTGGCTTTAGCTTGCATTTCTCTCATGACAAATGATGTTGAACATCTTTTTATGTGCTTATTTGGCATTCTTATATCTTTTTGGGTAAGGTGTCTACTCAGATCTTTTATCCATTCTTTTAATTTTTGTAATGTTTATTTATTTTTGAGAGAAAGATAAAGCATGAGCAGGGGAGGGGCAGAGACAGAGAGACATGCAGAATCAGAAACAGGTTCCAGGCTCTGAGCTTTCAGCACAGAGCCCAATGTGGGGCTCAAACCAATGAACTGTGAGATCATGACCTGAGCTGAAGTCAGATGCCCAACTGACTGAGCCACCCAGATGCCTCAAATCTTTTGTCTATTTTAAAAAATGAGGTTGTTGGGGCACCTAGCTGGCTCAGTTGCTAGAGCATGCAAGTCTTTTTTTTTTTTTTTTAATTTATTTATTTTTGAAAGAGAAAGCATGAGCATAGGAGAGACAGAAAGAAAGAGAAAGAGACAGAGAATCCCAGACAGGCTTCACACAGTCAGAGTGGAGCCCTGTGTGGGGTTTGAACTCACAAACTGTGAAATCATGACCTGAGCTGAAATCAGGAGTTAGACGCTTAACTAACTGAGCCACCCAGGCACCCTGATCATGCAACTCTGGATCTCAAGGTCATGAGTTCGAGCCTCATGTTGGACATAGAGCCTACTTTTTAAAAAAAAAATGAGGTTGTTTGTTTTTATTATTGAATTTTGGAAGTTCTTTATATTTTCTGGATACAAGTCCTTTATCAGATATATGATTAATACATTTTTCTCCAGTTTGTGCCTTGTTTTTTCATTCACTTAGTGTCTTTTGAAGAGCAGAGATTTTCAATTTTTGAATTGAATTGAATTTTAATGTTTATGTATTTTTGAGAGAAAGAGAGAGAGAGAGAGAGAGAGAGAGAGAGAGAGAGAGAGAGAGGCAGAATGTGAGCAGGGGAAGGGCAGAGAGAGAGGGAGACACAGAATCTGAAGACAGGCTCCAGGCCCTGAGCCAGCTGTCAGCACAGAGCCTAATGCGGGGCTTGAACCCATGAACCATGAGATCATGATCTGAGCCAAAGTTGGACACTTAACCAACTGAGCCACCCAGGCACCCCTTGATGACATTTTCTTTTAGACTTGGTTTTCATCAGTTAAATACACATGATCCTTTCCTTCATTTCCAGTGAAGAAATGGGCAGAAGACATGAACAGACACTTTTCCAAAGAAGACATTTAGGTGACCAACAGACATATGAAAAGATGTTCAACATCACTCATCATCAGGGAAATACAAATCAAAACCACACTGAGATACCATCTCACACCAGTCAGAGTGGCTAAAATTAACAACTCAAGAAACAACAGGTATTGGCGAGGTTGTGGAGAAACAGGAACCCTCTCGCACTGTTGGTGGGAATGTAAACTGGTGCAGCCACTCTGGAAAACAGTGCGAAGGTTCCTCAAAAAATTAAAAATAGAACTATTCTAAAACCCAGTAATAGCACTACTAGGAATTTATCCAAAGGATACAGGAGTGCTGATGCATAGGAGCACATGTACCCCAATGTTTATGGCAGCACTCTCAACAATAGCCAAAGTATGGAAAGAGCCCAAATGTCCATCAACTGATGAATGGATAAAGAAGATGTGGTTTAGGGGGCTCCGAGGCAACCCTGGCACCATTGGAAGGCCATGGTGGTGCAGGTCATGGCCAGTCCACTGTGGGGCGGCGGGACGGGGGCTCTGGAGCTGCTCTGAGCCCTTCCCCATGTGAGCTTGGTGAACCTGAAGCCAGAACCAGGCTCCAGGAGACCGGAAAGACGGCGAAGAGGTCAGAGAAGAGGTAGAAAATGTGGCAGAGGCCATTAAGGAGAGCGGCAGAGAGGAACCCGGCCCAGACTGGGTTTTGAGGGAGGCCAGACTCCATTTTACATTCGGATCTCGAAGTATGGGTTTAATGAAGGTCATAGCTTCAGACACCAGTATCAGCCTTTAAGTTTCAATAGATTGCAATATCTTATTGATTCAGGTCGAGTGGATCCTACTCAACCTATTGACTTAACCCAGCTTGTCAATGGGAGAGGTGTGACCATCCAGCCACTTAAGAGGGATTATGGTGTCCAGCTGGTAGAGGAGGGCACTGACACCTTTCAGGTGAAAGTTAATATCAAAGTACAGTTGGCTTCCGAACTAGCCACTGCCGCCTTCGAGAGGAACAGGGGTGTCGTCACTACCACCTTCTATGATCTGAGAAGCCTGGAAATTCTGTGCAAACCCATTACCTTCTTTCTGCGTGGACAGCCCATTCCCAAACGAATGCTTCCACCCTGGTACCATATTACACGGATGCCAAGAATCGTGGTTACCTGGTGCACCCTGCCACATTTCCTGAAGCAAGACTTGAACTTGCCAAGAAGTATGGCTATATTTTACCTGATATCACTAAAGATGAACTCTTCAAAATGCTTAATACTCAAAAGGATCCATGGCAGATTTTCTTTGGTCTTGCTGCTGGATGGGTAGTCAATATGGCAGATAAGACCTTGAAACCTACAGATGAGAATCTCCTCAAGTATTACAGCTCATGAATTCCCTTCCAAGAAAGAGTTGTAAAAGAGCTCTGGAAGAAAAGAGACTGAAACATGTATATTCCTCATCATCTTTTCTCTAGCTGTTATTAGTTTTCCATGTAGTCATATTTCCATTTTTCTTTAAAATTGAAAATGCTGTAAACAGGGCTGTATAGAGGAACTGAGTCTGTGCCAGTTCTTTTCCAATGAAAGAAACAAACTCCCTGGTTTTCTGCCAAAGGAAAATTATTACAACTTTTAGGGTATTAGTCTTTTTTTCATGATCTTTTTGTCCAGGTCTTGTGTCATCATTGTTGGAAAACAAGGCGAACGTGCAGGTGGAACGGGATTGGTTTGGAGGCCTGCCAGTCAAGGCTAAGCAGTTGTAAGGGCAGCTGGTCTTCAAGGCTGGCCTCCAGGAAGCTGGGTGGTCCAGTGTAAAGATGGAAAGCCGTCCACTCTGCACTGTTAGGATGTGAGATAGGAGTTTAAGGTTTAGGCCTAGTGAATAAGTAGTACAGTATCTGCTAGCAAACTGAAATAAAAATTCCA
Organism: Suricata suricatta; assembly: GCF_006229205.1. Taxonomy (NCBI): domain Eukaryota; kingdom Metazoa; phylum Chordata; class Mammalia; order Carnivora; family Herpestidae; genus Suricata; species Suricata suricatta. Next base: position 34,626,180 of record NC_043706.1, on the reverse strand, counting down.
AGTGCATTCATTTTCTCCACTCCTCTGATAAGAGTAGACAGTAATGATTAAGCCATTAACCTTTTTCTTGAAGGAGGTAGGCGTTCTGAGTCTAACCGATGTCTTACTTATTTCATAGATATCACAGACCTTTGTTTGTCATTCATTTTAAATGATTTTTGAAAAATTGTTCAGTGATTATGTGAGCCATAACCATAATGTAAAAATGAAACTCAGTTAATATAAAGGTTTCAGCAGTCCGTAAGCTTATTTAGCTTTCCAGAGATAGGTTGTATCTAAACCATACAGAAGCTCAATTTGTCCTGCTGCAATTAACTCTTGAATAATTCATGATAATGTTTCCACAGCAAGAATAAAGTGATTCCTGGCTGTATATATCCTTAAAAAATTTAGGGGTGCCTGGGTGGCTTAGTTCAGCATCAGACTTCAGCTTTGGTCATAACCTCAGTTCATGAGTTCGAGCCCTGCATCAGGCTCTGTGCTGACAGCTCGGAGCCTGGAGCCTGCTTCAGATTCTGTGTCTCCCTTTCTCTCTGCCCTTCCCACACTCATTGTCTGTCTTTCTCTCTCAAAATAAATATTAAAATTTTAAAAAATGTGGCTTATATATACAATGGACTATTATTTGGCAATGAGAAGGAATGAAATCCTGCCATTTGCAACAACGTGGATGGAACTCGAGGGTATTATGCTAAGTCAAATAAGTCAGTCAGAGAAAGACAGATTATCGTATGTTTTCACTCATGTGTGTAACTTGAGAAACTAACAGAAGACCATGGGAGAAAGGAAGGGGAAAGTAATTTCAAGCAGAGAGGGAAGCAAACCATAAGAGACTCTTAAATACGGAGAACAAACTGAGAGTGGATGGGGGGTGGCGGAGAGAGGAGAATGGATGATGGGCATTGAGGAGGGCACTTGTTGGGATGAACACTGGATGTTGTATGTAAGTGATGAATCATGGGAATCTACACCCAAAACCAAGAGCACACTGTATACACTGTATGTTAGCCAACTTGACAGTAGATTATATTAAAAAAAAAAAGAATTTTGTATCCTAAAAACTTTAATGAATTAATTAAATGTCCAGTTTCCAACAACAAAAGAATATAAGACATGTAAAGAAACAGGAAAGTATGACCTATATATCAGAAAATAGAACAGAAGCTCCCTGTTAGAGTCACAAGATATCAGATTTAACAGAAAAAGTCTTCAAAAGAGCCATTATAAATATGTTTAAAGAGGAGAACCTGGGTGGCTCAGTCAGTTAAGCGTCCAACTTCATCTCAGGTCATGATCTCATGGTTTGTGAGTTCAAGTCCTGCACTGGGACTGGGTTCAGTGGGCTGTCAGCCCAGAGCCTGGAGCCTGCTTCAGATTCTGTGTCTCCCTCTCTCTCTGCCCTTCCCCTGCTTACTTATGCTCTCTCTCTCTCTCTCTCTCTGAAAAATAAACATTAAACATATATATATAAAGTACTAAAGAAAACCATGATTAAAGGAGTAAAGGAAAATATGATGGCAATGTCACATCGAACAGACTATCAGTAAATATGAATAAAAGAGATAAGAATTATAAAAAAGAACTGAATGGAAATTCTAGAGTTGAAATGTCCAATGACTGAACTGAAAAAAATCACTAGAGAGGTTCAGCAGATTTTAACTGGCAGAAGAAAAAAATTAATAAGCTTGAAGATAGATGCTAGAGATTCTGCAGTCTGAAGAACAGAGAGAAAAAAGGTGAAGAAAAATAAACAGAGCCTCAGAGAAACATGAGAAACATGCTAACAAGAAGCAACATATGCATAATGGGGGTATTAGAAGGAGAGAAGAGAGGAAAAAGAACAGAAAAAATATTTGAAGGAATAATGTCTGGAAACTTCCTACATTTATTGAAAAACACTAATGTACACATCCAAGGAACTCAAAAAACTCCAGTTAGTACAAATTCAAAGAGATCCATAGACACTGCATAGTAAATGCTCAAGTCAAAGACAAGAAGAAAAAATTTTTATGTTTATTTTTGAGAGAGAGAGAGACAGAGAGAGAGAGAGAGAGAGGGAGAGAATGAGCAGGGGAGGGGCAGAGAGAGAGGAGAACAGAGGATCCAAAGCAGGCTCTGTGCTGACAGCAGAGAGCCCCATGTGCCGCTTGAATTCACAAACCATGAGGTCATGTCTTGAGGCCAAATCAGATGCTCAACTGACTGGGCCACCCAGGCAACCCAAGAAAAAAAATCTTGAAAACAGCAAGAGAAAAATAACTCAACACTTATAAGGGAAACTCAATAAGACTAACAGCTGATTTCTTAGCAGAAACAATGTAGGTCAAATAGTGGTGGGATAATATAGTCAAAATACTTCCCCCTCCCAAACACTGCTCACCAAAGAATGCTGTATCCAGCAAAGCTGTATTTCAGAAACACTCAGACTTTTTCTGAGTTCCAGGTTGATGGAGGTGACTTCCTAATAGACAGACCTATTTGGATGCGCCAGGGGAGCTCAACCCACTGGTCCTCAGGCAATCCTCCTCTTCGTTTTTCCCACCCCATTCTAAGTGTGCTTTCCACCTCAGCGAATGGGCCACCCCTGACCCATGTGCTAATCCCAGACTCCTCCCACAGCCCCAGACCCTGAATGCAACCCCGCCGACACTCTATGCTGCCTTGCTTCACCCCTGCCTTTAAGCCTCTCAACTGCTCTGCCTGCCTCTACTCTTGCCTCCTTTCTGACCCATGAACCTCATACCAGCAAGAAAGGTTTGTCTATTTTTTAAAATATTTTGGGGGGTAGAGTGAAAGTGGGGGAGGGGCAGAGAGAAAGGGACAGAGGACCTGAAGCAGGTTCTGCACTGACAGGCTGATAGCAGTGAGCATGATGTGGGGTTTGAACCCACAAACCGTAAGATCATGAGCTGAGCCAAAGAAGTCAGATGCTCAACTGACTGAGCCACCCAGGTGCCCCAAGAAATGGTTTTCTAAAATGCAAATCAGATCATCACACACACACACACACACACACACACACACACACACACACACATCCTTAAGACCCTTCCAAGTCTCCCCATTGCCTTCCAGAGAAACTTGGACACGGCAGGTAAGTCCTTTCTTCTTCTGCCCCCTGCCGTTCCCTGTAGCCCACCTCTATACTCAAGCCACACCAAAATCGCTGTTTTCCAAATGGCTCTTGCCTGTCCTCAGGCCTACCTGGATGTTGTCCACTTTGCCAGAGGTGAAGTCCTTCCCTTTCCCACCCAGTTATTGCTCATGTCCTCTAAGAGGTTCAACGATCGCCTTCCTCAGAAAGCCTCTGGGGCACCTGGGTGGCTCAGTCAGTTGAGCTTCCACTTTGGCTCAAGTCACAATCTCACGATTCGGTGAGTTTTAGTCCCTCATCAGGCTCGCTGCTGTCAGCACAGCCCGCTTCAGACCCTCTGTCTCCTCTCTCTGCCCCTCCCTCACTTGTGCTCTCTCAAAAATAACTTTAAAAAAACATTTTAAAAGAGAAGAAGATTTTCATTCTGGATTAGATTTTTTTGAAGTTTTTATTTTAATTCCAGTTAATTAACATAGAGTGTTATATTCGTTTCCGGTGTACAATATAGTGATTCTGGATTAGATCTTGCTACACCTTGAGGACATTGGACCACCTCCTCACAACGCACTGTAAGTTTTCCTTAAAAAAAAGATTAAAAACATCTTATTTGCTTTTTTGTTTGTTTTTGTCTATCTTCCTCACTAGAATGTTTACCTGTGCATGTTTAGTGCCAAACTCAGTATCCAGCATCTAGTTAATGCTCAGTAGATGTTTGCTGAGTGAACGCTGAGTGACTCGAATGGGCCAGAGGAATAGGACAGGAGGCAGAAAGAGACATTAGGCAGTTTTTACTGTGACTGTGGGACGGTGTTAAAAGCTAAAACCAAGGCTGGGGAGGCAGGGACAAAAAACCAAGGGGATCTATAAGGACAATGCCTTGAAATCTGCAAAACAATCTTACACCAAAGGTATGCACCTGTGTCATGTGAGGCCCTCTTTCTGAATGGTCCAGGAGAGCACCCCATGGGAAGCAGCAGCCCTGGAAGGGGCTCTGCAGGCAGGGGCAGCGTGAGGTTGTGTTGGTGGGGACAGCCAAGGGTCAGCACAGCTGACCACCAGCCAGCACAAAGCTTCTCCCACCTGACCTGGGAGGCGCTGGCGCCTGGGGTGCAGCAAGCGGTGTGTGTACCAGGGACTAAACTCCGAAGACACACAGAATTGAGAGGATTGTGGGGAATAAGATACAAGAATACTTGGAATGAACTTGAAAACCATTATCCTGGGGCACCTGGGTGACTCAGTCGGTAAGTGTCTGACTTTGGCTCAGGTCACGATCTCACGGTTCATCGGTTCATGCCCCGCATCAGGCTCTGTGCTGACAGCCTGGAGCCTGTTTCTGATTCTGTGTCTCCCTCTCTCTCTGCCCCTCCCTTGTTCGCACTCTGTCTCTCTCTGTCTCAAAAATAAACAAACATTTAAAAAAAGGAAAGAAAACCATTATGCTGAATGAAATCAGCTGGCCCAACAGGACAAATACTGTATGACTGCATTTATATGAGACCCCGGGGGTAGTCATAACTCATGGGGACAGAAAGGAGAACGGTGGTTAGCAGGGGCTGGGGGTAGGGGGTGGGGAGTGAGCATTTATTTGCTAAGTGCAGGACCTCCTCCTGGGGGGAAGCCTGGAGCTGGATGACGCTGATGATCGCACAACAGTGTGAATGTACTTAATGCCACTGAACTGTATTATATTACTATATTACTATAATAGAACAATTGCAACTGAAAAAAAATTCAGGGGTCATTCCAGGCCCTTGAGGAGCCACACTAGTTTCCTGACTTCACAGAATAAAATATCCCAGAGAAGAGCCCTGAGCTGACGCCACCATCATTCCAGATACAGGAGCTTCCTGTTCCCATAAGCCTGGCACGGACAGGAGCGTGCTTCTTGCCACCTTAACGCATGGCTGCGTCTGAAACAGCAGAGCTGGGAGCTACCCAAGGAGTACCCCGGGCCAACCACGCCCTCCCAGTGACACGCTCACCTGTAGCTAGTCATGTCAGAGCAGGGGCCAGACTCCCATGTCCCTTGACCTCTGGCCCATTGCCTGTCCATATACTGATTTTGCTCTTAGCTCTCTCCCATTTACATCCAGTGGCTCACGGAATTTGTCTAGGACTCGCTCCCCATCTTACTCTGTATCTCCTTCCCCCCCACCCCTGCAGCAAGTGCTGTGGTAAAACACGGGTAAGATGAACAAGACTCTCTCCCTCGTGGTGGGCATCTTCTCTATCCTTAACACCATCCAGTTCCTCATCTTGGAGTTGAACCACATCACGTACTTTGGCTACGAGGACAAAGTCCACATCTACGAGGACGCAAACGCTGAGATGGCATCGTGGGTCATGGCCCACAAGGGAGGCATCAGCATCAGCTTATCCACTGTCACCATCTTATTCAGCGTGTGGCTCCTCTATTGCATCCGCACGAAGAGCTACTTGGGGCCGCTGTGCTATGCCCTGTGGATCATCACCTATGAGCTCATCAGCTTTTCCCTGGTCATACTCGTCAATGGGATCATCAAATACCAGTTCAAGGAGCTGAGTTACCTGTACTTGATCTTCCAACTCTCGCGGATGCTCCTGCACTTCTCCTCTCTGCCTTTCATCGCCAAGCATACCTTCGTCCTTTACAAGGACAAGGACGCCAAGATTTCAGTCAAAGCAAACCGCCACAGGCACTCCTCCATTAGCACAGTTGATTCGTGGCCACCTGTCGGGCCGCCAAGCCTGTACCACAACTGAACTGTGCCAAGAAGGAGAGAGAGAGGCACAGTGCTCCCAGCAATAGCTCCCTCTTTCCTCTTGCTTTCTGTTGCTTCCTCTTGCCTTTTCAAGGTTCTCGAGTTTTATGTACCTAGGAGTATTCTTGGGGAGGGACGATTGCATGGATCAATTATTGTGTGTGTGTGTACTCGTGACTTGTTTGAGCCTTGAATTATATTCCGCCTTTGTTCTTACTTAATGGTCTCCTTGGTGTGTGTTGTTACTTCTCGTGGCCTCTCCTCCCCGCGTGTCCTTAAGTTTCTAATCTTTCTCTTGCGAATTATCCCACCACTGCCTGGTTCTGCTGAGGGTTTTTTGTTGTTTTTGTTGTTGTTTTTGTTTTTGAGCTGTGCTTATCCTGTGGAACTTTCTGTGCCAGCAGAAATGTTCTGTATCCGTGCGGTCCACTAGTCACAAATAGTTACTAAACACTTGGAACGTGGCTGTTCAACCCAGGGATCAATTAAAATTTTTTTTTCCATTTTAAGTAATTTTAACTTTAATAGCCACATATGACTGGTTTCTCACTACCATACTAGACAGCACAGGATTCCGGACTGTCATTTCGCTCTCGCATATAATTGTAGAAAGAAACGCTTTCCAGCTTCATGTATCACTCGGACTTTCTCTTACTTTTCAGAAAGCAGTTCCTCAGGTTGGTCATGGCAAGAAGAATCCTCACTTTAAAAAGCTCCAGGATTTTTTCATTTTAAGCACTGTTGACATTTTGGACAGAATAATTCAGTTCCATAGGGGGCTGTTCTATGCATTGGTGGATGTTTAGCATCTATGACCTCTATCCATTAGATGCCAGAAGCATCTCCCCTACCCTTGTGACAACCAAAAATATCTCTAGACATTGACAAATGTTCCCTGGGGAGCAAAACTGCCCCCACCTGAGAACCACTATTTTTTTCAAGTTTATTTTTTTTAAGTAATCTCCACACCTAACGTGGGGCTCGAACCCACAACCCTGAGATCAAGAGTCCCACACTCTCCCAACTGAGCCAGCCAGGTGCACTGAGAACCACTATTTTACAACAATACACCCCCGGTATTAAGAGCTGGTATGTCACTACCACTAACTGAGGGAGCGCGTCTTTTCTACAGAGCCCTTTACATTCACTGCCTGGTGTACCATTAATGCTAATGCTCCCATTTTATGGTTTGATGAAACTGAGACTCAGGATGCTTAAGGGATGTGATCAAGGTCACACAGTAGCAAAAGCAGGATTTGAATCTAGACCATCCTACTGTATACACAATGTCCTACTTGGTTCCCTGAAGCACTCTTATCTTTACCGAGATAAAAAAGAGGGACCTCCTTTTAGAATGTTTCCTTTTCATTAAAAAAATGTTGGGAGTGAGAGGCACCTTGGTAGCTCAGTTGGTTAAGTATCCGACTTTTTTTTTTAATGTTTTTATTTATTTTTGAGACAGAGAGACAGTGTGAGCAGGGGAGAGTCAGAGAGAGAGGGAGACATAGAATATGAAGCAAGCTACCTACGAACCGTGAGATCATGACCTGAGCCGAAGTCGGATGCTCAACCGACTGAGCCTCCCAGGCGCCCCAAGTGTCTGACTTTTGATTTAAGCTAGGTCACCATCTCACAGTTCTGAGATAAAGCCCCAAGTTGGGCTCTGCACCGACAAGGCTGAGCCTACTTGGGATTCTGTCTCTCCCTCTCTCTGCCACTCCCTAGCTTGCAATCTCTTTCTCTCAAAATAAATGAACATTAAGAAAAATATTGTAAGTGAAATCAAGGGACACTTTTTTTTTTTTTGAGAGAGAGAGAGAGACGGAGAGAGCACAAGTGAGGGGAGGAGTGCAGAGAGAGAAAGAGAGCAAGGGAGAGAAAGAGAAAAAGAAAAAGAGAAGGGGGCTACCAGAAGAGGGGCTCATGTTTGCCCAAAGTGGGACTTGGCGCTCACCGATTGGGACTCAGCTCAACAAACTATGAGATAATGACGTGAGCTGAAGTCAGATGCTTAATGACTGAGCCACCCAGGCGCCTAGGGAAACATTTATTTTAACCACACTCCTCCAAACCAGGGGCATAATGACAGTAGCCCACTTTTACCAAACACTTAGCCTGATGTTATTGGAAAACCTCATTAGCTTCTTCCCACCACCCTACCAGTCAGAGATTTGGATCCAGACCAGTTCCTAACATGTCCACCAGATGGCAGTCAGCAATAAGCTTTTGCTCCACGCTGTCTGTCTTCCCAGCCAGATCCTCTGAGGGTGACTGATGAGGGATTTAGGGAGCCTCAACTACTAATAGCGTGAGTCCTGCCATAGTCTCACCAGGAACGTCTTGACTGGTACCAGAAAACAAAAAATAAAGCATGGGCCGACATCAGGCTCTAATCCCCAATCCCAGCTGGGGCAGTGGTAGGGAGGTTGGGAGACTGGGGACCGTGTGCAGAAGAGGTAGAGAGGGAAGCCAAGTTCCAAGCATCAGATCGGCTGAGAGTTACCTGATGCAGGAAAGCTTATGATGCTCGGACACAAGGCTGTGCACCCCTCCGCACCAGGACTCCTCAGGAGTCGTGTGTCCGCTCCCCGCCCCCCTCCCGCCCCCACACCTGTCCCAGCTTCCCAGTCTCCCTAGAACCCCCTCTACTCCACCGAGGTTACTCTTATAAAGGTGGTCTCCACACTGCCCAGTCCTGAGCTCAGCCTTCTCTTGCTGGACGTTTCCATGGCTGTTGACCAACTGATCACTCCTTGACCTCAAACAGCTTTTTCTCCTCAGCCTGTGGGACACCAGGGCCATCGCTCTCCATTTGCCACCTGCCTCACTGGCCTTCGACTCCCTGACTTTCAAACATTGGAAATGCTTCCTCTCATCTTTCTGATCTCCTTTCTAACCGCTTTCCCCCTCCCTCTGCTCCAGCCACATTGACATCCTTGCAGTTCCTCCTACGCACCCAGCTCACTCTAGCCTCAGGGCCTTTGCACCTGTGGTTCCTTCCGTCTGGAATGTTCTCACTCCAGGTATCCAAGGTTTCATCTCTTGTTTCTTTCAGGTGTCTGCTCACAAGTCACCAGAGAGGCTTTCCCTACCAACCTATGAACCCAGCCCCTCCCCAGGCCCTCCCTCTGTGACCCACTTACACTGCTTTATGTTTTTCATGACATGTATTATCACCTGACTTACTATACATACTTACCTCCACTGCCCCCCAAAATATGAGCACCCTATTTTCTTCACTGCTGTTTTCCCAGCACCTAGAACAACACCTGGCACATAGCATGTGCTCCAGAAATATTTGTGGAATGGGTGCACCTGGGTGACTCCATCGGTTAAGCATTCAATTCTTGATTTCAGCTCAGATTCTCTCTCTCTCTCTCTCCCCCTCCCCCTCACTTGTGCGCACATGTTCTCTCTCTCTCATCTAAAAACAAAGAACTGTGAATGAGTGGGCACAGACCCGCAGCAGCATAGAATGAGCAATTGTTGCCTGCTCTCCACCTGGTGGTTATGGTCAGCAGGCTAGTGAGGGACAAATTCCTACTCCTCTTCCTTCTCCTTTCTTCTCTCACTCTCTTCTGGAGTCTCAGGTGGGAAATACTCACGAGGGACATGATTTTGGCTTCCTCGTCCCTCTCCTCCTTCCCTAACTCTTTCCCTTTGCACCAGCTGCTGATCCTAGAAATACCGTATCTTCCCATTCACCTCACCAAGCTTAGAACTAGCCTTTTGAACAGTGCAGGTGTCCCTGGGAAGGGTATATTCTGAGAGTTGTCACCACTACCCCCTTACCTCCCCTGCCCCATGAAGATCCCTGGCCTTCCGTCTTCCCTCACTTTACTAGGTTTGCTGAGTGTCTACTGTGTGCAGGCTCTGAACTAGGAACTGGGAAATACCCTAGAAAGTAAGGTACAGCCCACATTTCAAGAGGCTGCCAGCCTCGGAAGGGCTGAGTCACTCAAGGCCATTAGTACCCATAAGCTCTGTCCTGAGGCAAGCACTGAGGGCCATTGGAGAAGTCCTAACCCTTGGAGACTGGAGAGTCAGGGAAGTCTTCCTGGAGGCGGAGACATTTAAGCTGCAGCTGGAAGAGAGGCCCGAGAAGGGAGGGGAGGAAGAGGTAAGGTAGCAGGCTGAGAAGGTGCAACAGATTCCCTGGGATGGTAGAGCTACCCCAGGGCGAAGGAAGCTACTCTGTGCGGGAGCGATAATGTCAAGAGGAAGCAAGCAGACATGAACTTCCCCAGAGAGAAAAGGGTCTCCCCTTTTCCCACGGCCTCTGCTGGCTGCTCCCAGGTGTTTGCTCTTAAGCACACAACCACTGAATATTTCTGAGCACCGTTACCACCTCACTGGGGCCACGTGTAACTCCAAGTGCCCCCTCGCGGCCACGCCCTGCAGACTTCACTCTACACCCACGTCTCCCCATCTGTTTCAAGGCGTGTCAATGTTCCTGTGTGTTTCACTTCTTTTTCCCCCACGGTCTAGATCTCCATTTCACCTGCCTCTTTCCCCCCAGAACTGCGCACATTGATCGCTACTGTCCTCAGCCTTCAAAGCTCTCTTTTTCCCTTTCTTTGGTCTCTCCAGAAGACCAGTCCTACGTATGGTCTGCTGCTTTGCTATTTTTCCCAATCCATTTGCCCACCGGACAAGAGGTTACTGACGGCCTCTGAGAGCCAGCTCCGATTCTCGAGACAGCTTTCACGGGGTAAGCTGCTCGGCGAAACTCTCCTCAGCCTCCTTTCCATGCCCTCACCAGGTGTTAGTAAAATAACTTGTTTAAATTCTTAAATTTGGGCGCCCGACTGGCTCAGTCGGAAAACCATGCGAGTCCTGATCTCGGGGTTGTGAGTTCAAGTCCCATGCGGTGTATAAAGATTACTTAAATAAGTGAAACTTAAAAAAAAATGCTTAGTTTTTTCCCCCATAAGCGAATTATGATTTTCTTCCCTAGGAAATAGTTTTTACAAACACCTTCTGACTATGCTTTTTTATTTTTTTTCTTCTGACCATACTAATTTTGCTTTACAAGCAAGGGCTTTCTGTGTGTGTGTTTGTGCATGTGACTGTGTGTGTTTGTGTATGTGAATGTTTGGATGTGTTTGTGTATTGTTGTATTTGTATGTGTGTGTGTTTTATGTATGTACTATATTTGTAACATGTTTTCATGTTTGTGAATATGTGAGCGGCTGAGTCAATTATTTGATGATGGTCAAAAATAACTTACAAACTGGGGCTTCTGAGTGGCTCAGTCAGTTAAGCGTCCAACTTCGGCTCAGGTCATGATCTCGTGGTCTGTGGGTTTGAGCCCCGCATCAGGCTGTGCTGACAGCTCAGAGCCTGGAGCCTGCTTTGGCTCTCTCTCTCTCTCTCTCTCTCTCTCTCTCTCTCTCTCTGCTCCTCCCCCATCACGCTCTGTCTCTGTCTCTCTCTCAAAAATAAATATTAAAAAAATAATTTAATAAAATAACTTACATGTTAAAGATATAAAAAGGTTAAAAAAATGCTCAGGCTTTACACTTTCCTAAAATTTGCTTCTAACTCTTACCAACATTGTCATTCCTCTTCAGAAATATATCCCAAAAGGGGCAACAAGAGAGAGCATCTTATTTAAAAGATGTTTGGGGGCACTTGGCTGGCTCCATTGGTAGACCATGGAACTCTTCTTTTTTTTTAATGTTTATGTACTTTTGAGAGAGAGTGTGTGAGCAGGAAAGGGGCAGACAGAGAGGGGGACAGAGGATCTGAAGCGGGCTCTGTGCTGAGAGCAGAAAGCCTGATGTGGGGCTCAAACTCACAAATCATGAGATCATGACCTGAGCCAAAGTATGAGGTTTAACCAACTGAGCCACCAGGCACCCCAGAGCAGGCACCTCCTAATCTCAGGTTCCCAAGCTCAAGCCCCACATTGGGTATGGCCCTACTGTAAAAATAAATAAGTAACCACCTTCTGTCCCCACCTTTGGACATCCTGGAACATACCTACACTTCCTACACACTCTCTTTCCTTTCATTTATTCATTCATTCATTCATTAGCAAAATACATGGTTTTCCAGCTATATGCTGGGCATTATGTGAGAAGTGAGGCAAAAATAAAAAATAAGATGCAATCCCAGCTGTGAATCAAGAAGAGGGAGATGTTGGGGCACCTGGGTGGCTCAGTGGTTAAGCTCAGGTCCTGATCTCACAGTTCATGGGTTTGAGCCCTGTGTCTGGCTCTGTGCTAACAGCTCAGAGACTGAAGCCTGCTAAGGATTCTGTGTCTCTGTCTCTCTCTGTCCCTCCCCTGCTTGCACTCTGTCTCTTTCTCTCTCAAAAATAAATACACATTAAAAAAAATTTTTTTAAGAAGAAGAGGGACATGTGAGGAAGTTATTACAATATTATATGACAAATTGGGTAATGGAGGTAAGTTCAAAGTCAGCTATGTTATCTCTATTCTTCAGTGATTCATTCAATAAATGTTTACTAAGCACATGCTGTACTGCACATCAGGCCCTGTTTGAGATGTTGGAGCTTCAGGAGAGAAGAAAACAGATAAAGTTTCTGCCTTCATGAAACTTGTATTCTAAGGAGGGAAGACAAGTGAGAAGCAAGTGAACGTGTAAGTACATACAATAATTTCAGGGGTACCTGCCGGTTCAGTCAGAAGAACGTGGGATTCTGGATCTCAGAGTTGTGAGTTTGAGCCTAACATTGTGTGTAGAGATTATTTAAAAATAAAATCTTTAAAGAAAATAATAATTTCAACTAGTGATGGGTGCTAAGGAAAAGAAATAAGGTGATATGATAGACCTTGATCTCAGATAGACTTAGCCAGTCCTAGTATTGCAGCTGCTTGGGATTGACGGTTTCAAGAATAGGCCCAAGACTCAGCACAGAGGGGCATCTAGGAGGCCTTTGAATAAGGAATGTCTCTCTGGAGAAGTGATGCCTAACAGGCCTTGGAAGATCAGTGGGAAGGGCATTCCAAGCAGAGGGAATAGCAGATGTAAAGTTCAAAGTAGGGGAAGCAAGTTTAGTGCGGTCAAAGACCAGACAGAAAGCCAGCGACTGGAGCACAGTGAGTGAAGGCCTGGAGGAGATGGTGGCTCAGCTGGTCCTATGTTCCTTTCAACTGCTCCGATGCAGCTCCCTGTGTCCCAGAGCGGAAACCCAACGTCCAGACTCCTTTGCAGCTCCCGTCCTAGAGACTGGACACGAGTGTGAACTTGAGAAGGTAGAAGTGTGATGGACGCTGTGGGGCTGGGCAAAATGGGTGAAGGGGAGGGGGCAACACGGGCTTCCGGTTATGGAAGGCATAAGTCATGGGAATAAAAAGGCCAAAGAATAGAATCAACGATACTGTAATAGTGATCTCTGGTGGAAGATGGACCTACGCCGTGATGAGCACAGCATACTGTATAAACTTGTCGAATCACTATGTTGTACTTGAAACTAAACATGGTGCATCAACGGTACTCAAATTTAATAAATAAATGAATACAAGAACTGAGGCAGAGGCTGTGATCCTGCCGCCTTTGGGTTTGCCACTGGAGAACAAGGTTATGGAATAACCTGTGGAAATCCTGTCTCTCTGCAGCCACCTTCCAGGATTCGGTCACTAGCCTGGTTTTCTGCTGTGACTTCCTGATCCCTGGGTCGCAGTTGTGGTATTTACTGCAAATCAACAGTTCCAAGGGTGGCCCCCCCCCCCCCGTCTCCCACTTTCTCAAGGGGGCAGCAGCAACCCATCGCCCAGTGGGGCACCTCAGCAGTGCTATTCCAGGAGTCCTGCCAGAGGCCCAGCACGAAACCTCTTGTGCCCTTCCAAAGATTGTGAAGGAACCAATTCCTTATATTCAATCCCTTCCTGCCTCAAATACCCGTGGGGGTCTCCAGTTTCCTGCAGCTGATCCTGAGTGATCTGGGGGTTGGGGAGGCCCCTCGGGAGATCCCTCTGTTACAGGGACAAGCACCCGTCTACCTCTGCCCACTGTTTCCCAGCACAGAGCCAACTCCCTGCTTGTGACAAAACATTTCCCTTCACTACCTCAGGGTAGTTCAAACCTGGGCAAAGAATTGTTAATGAACAGGTCCACAAGTTTCCCTTTGTCTGTCATGCTTGTTGCGTTGCTAAAAGACGTGAGTAGATGTGGCAGGGTTGGTTTCCACTAGCCATCTTTCCCTGAGTAGGTTACACTCGACAAGATGGCCACCGACCTGCACTTCATCACAATTCCCACAGGCTAACCAGATACGGAAACAATACTGATCTGAACTTCCAGGTGACTTGCCAATTAAAGTCAACACTTAAAGGGTGCTTCTGTAAGCAAGCCTGTGCAAAAAGCACCAAGAGAGATAGAGAGCTTCCCTCCAGGGGCTGAAAGTCTAGTGGAGAGAAATGTACAGACAGACAAATAACCAAGGCTGCTGAGTGTCTCCTAGGCACTGCTCCAAATGAATGAACCCGTTTAACTGTCACAGCAAGGCTATGAAATACATCCTATTGTTTTCCCCATCTAACAGATGAGAAAACCAAGGCCCAAGAAGGTTAAGTCACTCTTCGAGATTAACACATAGAGTACACTGCTGGGATTAGAACCCAGGCAGCCTGGCTCCAGGGTCTCTGCAGCTGATCATGTCCAGGCAGCGTGTGAGGCTCCATGAAGGCATTACAAGAGCAAAGCAAAGACACAAGTAGTTTAGCCCAAGGGCATCAGGTCAGGCTTCCCTTCCTCCGAAAGAGATCTTCCATCTTCTGGTCAGTTTGGCGAACGTGCTTTGGACCTGGCCTTTTCCTTGAGATGGTGCTGGTTCTAGAAAAGTGAGTGAGACCTTGAGGGGCTCGCAGCCAGGAGGGGAAGCTGACAGCTGAGAACATTAATGGGTGAACGCACAATGGTGTGGGATAAGAAGGGGCTTCTAAGCAGGGGGTAGCAGACATAACACCAAGGGAGGTACCAACCCTGCAGGGGACTCACAGGTTAAAAATGCTTCTTAGAGGAGGAGACATACGAATTGGACTTTGAACAATGAAGATGGTTTGCCAGGCTGATAGTCTGGGCGGGGTTGGCATAGGCGAAGATTGAGGGAAGGGCAGAAGGCATCCCAGATGGAGGGAATAGCAAGTGCAATGACAAGGAGGTGGGGGACATGATGACGCGTTGAGGGTGTGGGAGCTCTGCGAGGCTGCCACAGTGCTCATGGCCACGGCCAGAAGGGAGTGGCAGCTGTGTCTCGAAGAGACCACTGCGCTGTACCAAGGAGTTCGCGCTGTGCTCTGGGGAAGTGTTGTTCGAAATGAGGGTTGTAACCCATTTGAGTATGTGAAATCAATCAGGTAGGTCAACACCAGGACTTCCAAAAATGAAAAGAAAATTGAGTGGAATAGGCAAGCATAAATAGACACAATACTTTTTGTATTAAGAGTAAGTAGCATTTTAGGGGTGCCTGGCTGACTCAGTCAGTAGAGCATGCAATGCTTGGTCTTGGGATTGTGAGTTGAGCCCCATGTTGGGGATAGAGATTATATAGAAAAATAAAGGGGGCATCCTAAAAAATTGTTTAAAAAGAATTAGTACCACTTTGTGAAAACGTTATCTCATTTATATACATTGACACAGATACAGCAAGTTTTCCATAAACCCATTCTTCTCTTTGTCATTTTAATATCAGATCCCCAAGTATTGGCACATGGCTGCCCAGCTAAAAAACACATTTTCCAGCCTCGGGGTACCTGGGAGGCTCAGTCGGTTGAGATTTGACTTTGGCTCAGGTCATGATCTCCCAGTGCGTGAGTTGAAGCCCCACGTGGGGCTCTGTGCTGTCGGTGCAGAGTCCACTTTGGATCCTCTGCCCCTCTGTCTCTGCACCTCCCCGCTCCCTCTCTCTCTCTCTCTCTCTCTCTCAAAAATAAATAAATGAACATTTTAAAAAATGTACATTTTTCAGCCTCTTTTGCAGTCAGGTGTGTCCATGTTAGTAAGTTCTGGCCAATGCAGTGTGAGCACGACAGTGAGTGCCACCTCTGGGCCACGCTCCTGAAAAAGAAGAGACTTGTTTGTGTCTTCCCCTTTTCTCGCTGGCTGCCGTACAGACACGATGGTAGGAACTGGAGTAGTCACCTTGGTCTCAGAGTTGGAAGCTGTGTGTTGAGTGTGTAAGTGCCCTGAAAAAACACACCCCCAGATTATGAAAGAGAAGTCAAGTCAGGTGAAAGAGAAGTTAACATCTATCTTATTAAAAGCACACTAACATTTCTATCACCTTATCTCAGACCAATCCCTGATTCACATACATGTGTGTATGTATATATGCATGTGTGCGTTCATCTATATATATGTGTTTACGTACACACCCCAGGCCATATTGTAAATTATACTTATTACTCTGGATTGTATTAAAAAGAGAGAGCGAGAGAGAGAAACTTCTGTCCTTAAGAGAGGTTTTAAGCAAATGAGCAATGTGATA
Source organism: Suricata suricatta (assembly GCF_006229205.1). Classification (NCBI taxonomy): domain Eukaryota; kingdom Metazoa; phylum Chordata; class Mammalia; order Carnivora; family Herpestidae; genus Suricata; species Suricata suricatta. Next base: position 34,609,886 of record NC_043706.1, on the reverse strand, counting down.
AGTTTTGTGTTCCCACTTACTCCCTCTTCTAACTGATGGGGAAACATAGACCCTGAGGCTACATGGCAAGAGCTGATCCTTGAACTCAGATCTCTGATTCCAAGACTGGGCCCCTTCAGACTTTTTTTTTTTAAAGTAAGCTCTACACCCAATGTAGGCTTAAAATCATGACCCTGACAGAGTCACATGCTCTATAGACTGAGCCGGCCAGGCACCCCTAAGCCTGGACCCCTTCAATGTCACCAGTCAACAAAAACTCATTTATCTTGCTTTCTTTCAATCTTCAAACACATTTCTGCATCACCTAGTTCTCTATCTAATTAATGCAGTTCAAATCAGAAAATATTTATTGTAAACCTGCTATGTACTAGATTGTAAAGACAGGGATGACCTTTATAAAAAACTCCTTAAGGGGCGCCTGGGTGGCTCAGTCGGTTGAGTGTCCAACCTCGGCTCAGGTCATGATCTCACAGGTCATGGGTTCGAACCCTGCATTGGGCTGTGTGCTAACAGCTCGGAGCCTGGAGCCTGCTTCAGACTGTGTCTCCCTCTCTCTCTGCCTCTCCTTGACTCATGCTCTGTTTATTTCTTGTCTCAATAATAAATAAACATAAAAAATTAAGGGGCGCCTGGGTGGCTCAGTCGGTTAAGCCTCCAGCTTCGGCTCAGGTCAGATCTCACGTTCGTGGGTCCGAGCCCCGCGTCAGGCTCTGTGCTGACAGCTAGCTCAGAGCCTGGAGCCTGCTTCCAGTTCTGTCTCCTTCTCCCTCTGCCTCTGCCCCTCTCATGCTCTGTCTCTGTATCAAAAATAAATAAAACATTAAAAAAAATTTGAAAAAAAAAACATAAAAAATTAAAAATAAAAATAAAAAATAAAAAGCTCCTTAAGTGTCTCATGGGTGGCTCAGTTGGTTAAGCATCCGACTTCGGCTTGGATCATAATCTCGCAAGTCTTGAATTCAAACCCCACCTTGGGCTCTATGCTAATAGCACAGAGCCTGGAACCTGCTTCAAATTCTGTGTCTCCTTCGCTCTCTGCCTCTCCCCTACTCACACTCTGTCTGTCTCTCTCTATCAAAAATACACATTAAAAAAAAAACAACGCTCCATAACTGGTATGGTGGCTAGACACAGAAGGAAACTCGGATGTGTGTTCAGGCATGGATGAATATGTATACAGGCATTTCCTAGCCCTGACCCCCGAGAAGGTGTAGAAGCATTAACACCCCGGTAGAAATTGAGCACATCTAGGTCCCAGATTTTGTTTTTAAAGGTTTTTTAAGTTTATTGATGTATTTTGTGAGAGAGAGAGAGAGAAAGGAAGGGAGGGAGGGGCAGAGAAAGAATCCCAAGCAGGCTCCACACTGTCAGCCCAAGAGCCAGATGTGGGGCTCCGTCCAAACCTTAAGATCATGACCTGAGACAAAATCAAGAGTTGGACACAACCAACTGAGCCACCCAGACGCCCCATAAAGACTCCTCTTAATTGGAGGGAGAGTGAGAGCAGGAGCAGGGGAGAGGGGCGGAGGGAGAGAGAGAGAGAGAGAGAGAAAGAGAAAGAATCTCAAGCAGGCTTCATGCTCAATGCGGAACTCGACTCAGGCGTTGATCCCATGACCCTGGGATCATGACCTGAGCCAAAATTGAAAGTTGGATGCTCAACCGACTTAGCCACCCAGGCACCCAGATTTGGTTTTTCAAGACCTTTCTTCGGTGAAAGAAACCAAGGTTCCTTTGGAGGAGAGGTTGATTCCAGGGCTGGGAAGGGAGGAAAAGCGCCAGAGAGCCTGGAGCACCTTGTGGTGGCAGGAAGTAAGAGTGTGCTCAGGAAAGGATGTGAGTTCGTGGGAAGGACACGAGAACCAACCCGAAAGCACTCCCAATGGCCAAGGCGGGAACAATTTGAGCCACAAAATCAGTAACAATTGTATTGGATTTTGTAACCCACAGATTAATACCCATGAGTCCATGCTGCTATAAATAAATAATTGCAGAAACAAATGACTTCCTTCACTGAGTATCTAGATGACTGGAAGTACAAAGATTTCAAAATTCAGTTGGGTGGGCTTGAATAATGACACTTTGTGGTAACTGAAACCAAAACACACTTGTGGTGGACAAGTCCTGGGACAGGAGGGTAAAATCCTGGCACTAGTCTTATCTCTGCCACTCAAGTCTTGTCATTCTAAACATTTATAAAATGGGGATGCGACCACTCCCTTGGGGCGCCAGGCTGTCTCAGTCAGGGCAACATGTGACTCTTGATCTCAGGGTCGAGTTCGAGCCTCCTGTTGGGTGTAGAGATTACTTAAAAAAGAAAAAGAAAATAAAGAAGTGGTCGGATATCATTTCCCTTGCCTACCCCATGTTACTGCAAAGAAACAAAAATATAAAAAAAGTGTAAATGCAAAACAAAACATTGTTTAGAGCAATGCTGTACAACATAGCATTTATTAAATTTTATCTCCTACAAACTTACAATTTTTTAAATAATTCCAGGCCCCAAGGTAGACCACGATCATACTATCCATTTTAAAAACTTTCCGTCTTCCTAAAAGAAGTGTGGTGTTCGGGGCTGACAGATCAATATCACAGGTTGAATCTGTTGCTGTGGAACACAAATTCTGACCTGGTAACATAAAATCATGCTGATAACCTGACACATGGCCAAGATTCTAGAACTATAAATTTTTAAAGGCATTCTTTTGGATTCTGTCCTTTAATAGTTTTCAAAGGAAAACCAGGAAAAGGCTTCCAGCTAAGAGGAGACCTTGATCAAAGCATGGTACAAGTGGGCAGGTTTTTAGACCTTGGGTAATGCATGGCAAATTCAACAGGCCAAAGGAGTGAGTGTTCACGCTGGGGCTCTCACCACTCACTCAGTATTTGTGATATATTTAGTTCTGTGTTTTTCAAATTTTTGTGCGTTTTTAAAAAAAATGTTTATTGGAGCACCTGGGTGACTCAGTCGGTTAAGAGTCCGACTTCAGCTCAGGTCATGATCTCGTGGTTCGTGGGTTCGAGCCCCACGTTGGGCTCTGTGCTGACAGCTCAGAGCCTGGAGCCTGCTTCCAATTCTGTGTCTCCTTCTCTCTCTGACCCTCCCCTCCTCATACTTTCTCTCTCTCTCTCAAAAATAAACATTAAAAAATTTAAAAAAAATTTTTTTTGAGAGAGACAGCATGAGCAGGGGAGAGTCAGAGAGGGAGGGACAGAGGATCTGAAGCAGGCTCTGATCTGTAGGCACAGAGCCCAATGCGGGGCTCAAACTCACGAACTGTAAGATCATGACCTGAGCCGAAGTCGAATGTTCAACCAACTAAGCCACCCAGGCGTCCCCATTTTTGTGCTTTTTTGTTGGTGACTTTGCTGTTTAAAACTGCCCCAAACGTGGTGATGAGGTGCTGTCTAGTGTCTCTAAGTGACATGCCTCATGGGGAAAAAAAACACACATGTTAGATAAGCTTCCCTCAGGCGTGAGTTACAGGGCTGTTGGCCATGAGTTCAATGTGAATGAGTTAATATATATATTAAATAAGATGTCTTGGTGGAAGGAAGATGTCTTGGGGCACCTGGGTGGTGGCTCAGTCAGTTAAGCATCTGACTCTTGGTTTCAGCTCAGGTCATGATCTTACAGCTTGTGGGATCAAGCCCCACATGGGGCTCCGTGACCAGCATGGAGAGTGTTTGGGATTATCTCCCTGCCCCTCCCTTGTGGTCTCTCTCAAAATTAACATATAAACATTTAAAAATATAGATGTCTTTAAACAGAAACACACAGGGGCACCTGGGTGGCTCAGTCGGTTAAGTCTCCGACTTCGGCTCAGGTCAGATCTCACGTTCGTGGGTTCGAGCCCTGAGTCAGGCTCTGTGCTGACAGCTCAGAGCCTGGAGCCTGCTTCCGGTTCTGTGTCTCCTTCTCTCTCTGCCCCTCCCCTCTCATGCTCTGTCTCTCTCTGTATCAAAAATAAATAAAAACATAAAAAAAATAAAAACAGAAACACACAGGGGCACCTGGGTGGCTCAGTCAGTTAAGCGTCTGACTTCGGCTCAGGCCATGATCTCACGGTTTGTGGGTTCAAGCCCCGCATCGGGCTCTGTGCTGACAGCTAGCTCAGAGCCTGGAGCCTTTCTTCAGATCCTGTGACTCCTCTCTCTGACCCTCCCCTACTCATGCTGTCTCTCTCTCTCTCTCTCAAAAATAAATAAAAATATTTTTAAAAAATAAACAGAAACACACATAGAATGTTTGTTACTAGAGCCTTGCAGGAACCCATATTCCCCTAGGAGCAAGGTGATCCAGGGTTCACAGCCACTTTCTAGAACACAGCTACCATGAATAATGAGAACAGACGGTATTCAGCAACTCCTTCTGTATGTCTGGCCCACCCTATGCTCTCTTTGTCGTGGTCTCAAACACTCCTTACAACCTCCTAGAGGAAGGGTTATTGTCTTAGGCTCCTACCAGTCATGTAAGTGTTGAATTTGGCTGCCTCTTCTCCCACATTCTTGCCCCTGATAAATGTCTGATGAGTTGGGTACTTTGTGGTCACATTTGTTTCAAGAAGGCCAATAATTTCCCCTGATGACTATAGTCTGTCCCTGCCAATTTCAGAGAGAACACACTTACTGAAAATACTTACTCACTTGAAATTTTTTCCAAAATCTCCTACAACTTTTTTACTTTTCCTTTTTTTTTTAAATTTTTTTATGTTTTATTTAGTTTTGATACAGAGAGAGACAGAGCATTAGAGGGGGAGGGGCAGAGAGAGAAGGAGTCACAGAACCGGAAGCAGGCTCCAGGCTCTGAGCTAGCTGTCAGCACAGAGCCTGACGCAGGGCTCGAACTCACGAACGTGAGATCTGACCTGAGCCGAAGCCGGAGACTCAACCGACTGAGCCACCCAGGCGCCCCTCCTACAACTTTTTATTATGAAAAATGTCAAACATACAGGAAAGGTGAAAACATAGAAGAGTGAACAGTCATAAACTCTTTGAAGGCTTGTCATCATGCAAGAAAGTGATCAGATGCCTACGGGGTCTAAGAATGGAGCTAGGACCATGAAGGGAAGGCAGCAGAAGGCAAAGGTCAGCTTGAAACCAGGAAGAATTTTCCATCTTGCAAGGGGGTGGACCTGGGTAAGGCAGAATGTGTGTGGACAGGGACGCGGTGAGGCAGATCCCTACACCGCATAGGACAAAGGTCTAGAAGACAGCTTAAGCTCTATGAGTCCACAAGCCACTGTTTTGTCTGAGTTCTAGAATTGCCCCTGCACTGTTTTCATGGCAGTTGTATAGTATTTCAGCCACCTCATGTGTTAACTCAGCATCTGAGAGAGGATCTGAGTGTCCAACATCCATTTGTAATGTGGTTCCTCTGGGAAGATGTGTTGAATTTCAAACAAATGATACACAAACAAACTTTTGAAATATGATCCTATAGAAGCTGGAGAATTGTCTCTTCTTTTTACTTGTCCTTAAACTCCTTGAAGCGTCCCAGCTGCCCTCCGGCCACTGTTCTGGGATTTGGGGACTTGGTCTGTGTTTGCCTTATTAAATTATGATTCCAACACGGGTTTGACCAGACAGGAAGAAAACCTCAGCTCTGCACCCCACCCCCCACCCCCCCATCCCCATAAGTCAGATTTTCCCACCTCAGCTTTGTGATTTTTGTCTAAAGGAAATGCCTCGGGTAATAGATGGATAACCTCACTAAGAACCCGACCTGACACCTTTAGCCAACCCTCTCTTCTTAGGTCTCCAGTAGCTTTTTGTATCTGTACAATGCTGACAACATAGTTGTGCTGCTTGGTTACAATTTATTTTAACATGTGATTAAGTACCCTCTTGTCTGGTGTCCAGGCGTGCCTTTCTCTTCTTGCTTTTTCATGATTGTAAATATTTTTTAATGTTTATTTTTGAGAGAAAGCGAGAGAGCATAAGCAGGTCTGAGCTGTTAGCACAGAGCCTGACACGGGGCTCGAACCCATGAACTGTGAGACCTGAGCCATGACCTGAGCCAAAGTCGGATGCTTAACTGACTGAGCCACCCAGAAGCCCCTGTAATTTTTTTTAATGTTTATTTTGAGAGAGAGAGAGAATAAGTCGGGGAGGGGCAGAGAGAGATGGGGAGGGAGGATACGAAGCTGGCTCTGTGCTGACAGCAGTGAGCCTGATTCAGGGTTTGAACTCACGAACTGTGAGATCATGACCTGAGCAGAAGTCAGATGCTTAAACAGACTGAGCCACCCAGGTGCCCCACTTTTTCATGATTGTAAACTTTGACTTTACATTTGCCCCTAACATACTCACCTTTTAGGACCTCTGCAAAACCTACGGCAGTGGCAGTGTGGTGTCTAAGGAAAGGCCTTAAACTTGGAGACACATAAATTTAGTCGGAATTCTACTCTCTGTCATTAACTAGCCCTGTGACCTTGGTAAATTTTATTTGGTTCCTAAGTCTTGGTTTTCTCACTTCTGAAAGAGAAATGATTATACATTTGCAAAGTGTCTGTCACCCGACAAATGGTCATCCTCACAACTGGGCCCATGCTGTATGACAATTCTAGAACAGGCAAGACTGATCTACAGGGATGGAAAGCAGACCAGTGGTTGCCTGCGGCTGGAGGGGGTGGGATGGACAGATTGACTGCAAAGGACCAGGCGAACCTTTTGGGGGTAGTGGGAATGTTCTATACCTCGATTGTGATAGTGGTTACATGGGGGTGAGCATGTTTGTGAAATATATCCAATCACGTGCTTAAAATGGGTACTATTTAGTATATGTAAACGATCCTTCAATAAAGTTGATTTAAAAAAACAAGAGGGGCACCTGGGTGGCTCAGTGGCACGTCACTCTCGATCTTGGGGTGATGAGTTCAAGCCCCATGTTGGGCATAGAGCTTACTTAAAATAATAATAATAATAATAAATTATTAATTAAAGATACATCTATATTAAATAAGGCCATGTGATGAGCTAAAAATCAGAGGTTCTATTACCAAGGAAGAAAAGGATAATAGATATTGGCCTAGGCAACCATTAATCTCTGCCCAAAGCCTTATCTGGTAACAGAATATTTCATATATAATGGCAGAAAATTGGAAATTACACAAATTAATAATATACATCCATATTATGGCCATATCAAAATGATTATATTTATCTATGTTTTTTTATTTTTTTTAATATTTATTCATTTCTGAGAGAGAGTGAGAGACGGGGAGGGGGGCAGGGAGAGGGGGAGACACAGAATCTGAAGCAAGCTCCAGGCTCTGAGCTGTCAGCACAGAGCCCAACGCAGGGCTCCAACTCACAGACCGCAAGATCATGACCTGAGCTAAAATTGAACACCCAACCAACTGAGCCACACATGTGCTCCTATAGCTCTTTTTTTAAAAACTTATTTACTTTGAGAAAGAGAGAGAGCGTGGGAGGAGTAGAGTGAAAGAGGGAGAGAAAGAGAGAGAGAAAATCTGAAGTAAGCTTTTCACTGTCAGTACAAAGCCTGATGCAGGACTTGAACCCACGAACTGTGAGATCATGACCTAAGCTGAAACCAAGAGTCGGATGTTTAACCTACTGAGCTACCCAGGTGCTCCGGAAACTTTTCAATAGTACATTGTTAAATGAGGGGAGAAAACAAATTATCCAAAAGTAACCCCTGTTCTGTAAAAGCACATATAGTGTATATATAAGAATATTATACATATGTGTATGGATGGATATATATGTATGATGTCTGGACATGCCAAAAAGATCACATCACATAGCTTTAATCCCCTTTATACCATTCTTTTTACTAAAAACCATGTGTCATTTTTCTAAGTGGGAAAAAAATCCTATTTTTACTTGGAAAATACGTAGGCATCTGTGTCTCTTGGAAACTTCACGAGTGGATCTGGGAGGCAAGCAATGGCCAGGTGGGATTCAGAGGCTGGAAAGGTCTCAGTCATTTTCCCACGGTCACGTGAGTGATAATTGGCTCCTGGGAGACCGTGGGAGTGTATATCTTGGAGGCCACGGACCCCCTGGGCCGGAGCTCAGAGGCCAGTCTGTCCTGGATTCATGGGAATCATCACGGAGAAGATGGTCAGTGACGCTGTGGGACAAGGCACAGTCCCACCGTGACTGTGCGGACATCTTCCCTCTGCCTCTGCAGGGCTACTCCCCCTTCTCCATCTTGCTCTGCGCCCCCAGATGCTGGCCCTCAGGACGCATCACATCAGACTCCCTGCCTTCCGGCTCCACGTGGGGTCCAGCCTGTGGGTTCAGACCCGAGGGTGGGAAAGAGAGAGCGGCCAGGTATTTACTCCTCTGGCTCCCTCCACGTGGGGCTCCCGCAGGCCAGATTGCTTTTCTGGGATGAAGGTCACAGCGCCTGTGGCGCAGGCTTCTCAACACTGATCCCATTCCAGTCCCTGCTCCCTTCCCTACTGCTCAGGCCTGAGAGAGGTAATTCCCCCTCTGTTGCTCACCGCAGGGTGCTGCACGGCACCTCAGGGTTTCCCACCACCTGCCCCGCACCTCTGTAAGTCGCTCTTTTCCATACTCTCCTCCCATGACCCAATCTGCACACCAGGGTTCTACCCATACAGGGGGCTTGGGACTGAGGAAGGGAAAGAACACCCCAATTTAGTTTTTCCTTTTTTTAAATATATTTTTAGTTTTTTGAAAAATTTTGAATGTTTATTATTTTTGAGAGAGAGTGAGAAAGAGAGCATGAGCAGAGGAGGGGCAAAGAGAAAGGGAGACACAGAATCCAAAGCAGGCTCCAGATATGGAAACCAATTTGAAAATAAACTATTAAAAAAAACAACAAAGCAGGCTCCAGGCTGTCAGCACAGAGCCCGAAGTGGGGCCTGAACTCACAAACTGCAAGATCATGACCTGAGTGGAAGTCGGACACCCAACCAACTGAGCCAACCAGGTGCCTCAGAAACACTCCAATTTAAAGGCAAGGAGAGTTGGCGTGAGCACTGGGCGTTATACGTAGGGGATGGAATCACTGGATTCTACTCCTGAAATCATTATTGCACTATATGCTCACTAATGTGGATGTAAATTAAAAAATAAAAATCAATCAATAATAAATAAATAAATAAAGGCAAGGAGAGGGAGAGGAAACTGGGCCTAGGGGCAGAGAGGTGAAAGGCAAAGCAGGAGTTACGAAACCAGAGGAAGAGTCTCAGAAGGAGGGAGGGGCCGACGGCTCTCGAGGCTGCAAGGCTGGATCTCAAAGGTGTACCGAGATGCGAGATGCGGGTGGAGGAGGGAGCCAGGAGGACAGAATGAAGAGAACCCGGAGGGTGGTGTGGAGGAGGGGTCTCAGTTGGAGACTTGGAGATCTGGCGGAAGATAAGAGATGGAGAGGTGAGAAAAGGGAGTAGGGCAGAGCAGAGAACAGGGCAGAGGTAGGACAGGGGCAGCCAGGCCACGCAGTGAAGAAATAGAACTCTCGGGGCGCCTGGGTGGCTCAGTCGGTTAAGTCTCCGGCTTCGGCTCAGGTCAGATCTCACTTTCGTGGGTTCAGCCCCGCGTCAGGCTCAGTGCTGACGGCTAGCTCGGAGCCTGGAGCCTGCTTCTGGTTCTGTGTCTCCTCTCTCTGCCCCTCCCCCTCTCATGCTCTGTCTCTCTCTGTATCAGAAATAAATAAAATAGTAAAAAAAAAAAAGAAATAGAACTCTCGTCCAGGTAGGGTGAGCCGGCACTCGCTCCAAGAACGAGTGTGCATGTACGGAGGCACACACGTATCCACACGCACCACATACACACCCACCGCCCCCGCACCACGCACGCCGCAGCGTTCACCATCACGCCACACACTGCCTGATCTGAGGATCTCACTGGGAGCCCACGCAACATCAGATCTTTGCCGTGCGGGGACACTCGTCTATTTGCTGGCATCATATTGAACCCTGAAGGGGACAAATGACAGAAGCCTGGTTCGGTCTACTGATGCATAAGGATTTCTCGGTGTTTACAGCATGGCACCTGGTACAGTGGGAGGTGCTCCGTGGATGAGTCTGGAATGGCTCCGTGGTCACTAGCTTTCATGTGGGGAATTGGGCAAGGGCCACACCTGGCCAGTAATTTAACTTAGGCCTCCCCTAAAGAGTGGCCTCCACTGACCACAATCCAAATGCCCGTCCATACGGTGGAATGTTCTAGAGTGAAAGGCCTAGTTAAATTGGATAAAATGTGCATGAATCTTTACAATATAAGTTGAACGAAAAGAGCAAGTTCCAGATCATAACATAAATACATGATACTCTTTTAGTCAAGTTCAAGAACAACGAAAACTAGACATTACATAATTTAGGAACATGTGTCCCTAAAATAGAAAAATTTTAGAGAGATGTAAAAGAATGCTAAATCCAAAATTTAGGATAGTGAACTGCATCTGGGAAAGGCAAAGAATGGATCAAGAGACGATCATCTAGGTAGATGGATGTCATTGTTAATGTCTGCTTCTCAAGTTGGGTGGTGAGTTCATCTAGTGTGATAAAATATAATAATACAGTGGGTCGTGCTTGGACCTTGAGACTTTATCATGAAGCAAGGATTAAGATTAATAAAATTCTGTACATCGGATATCCTGTTACGACAAATAAAAATAAAGACTGTCCCCTCAGCTTGACCCTAGTTCTGCTTATTTTTGTACTTCCTCCCACAGCGATGTTGAGGGGTCACTGCAACCTTGCTCTTGGCAATCGGGGTTACTAGCGCAAGGCTGGGCAGGAAGTGAACTGGGGGATGAGGCCATATCTGCTTTAACACTGTTGTCGATAGCTCCTTTGTGGTGAGGGTTTCCAAGAACCAGCAGAGCAGTTGAAGGAGCTGAGCAACATTTACAAGAAATGTGCCCCTGCCCCACCCCTACCCCCACTCCCGCCCCTCGCGCCCCGCCCCATCTTCCTTCTCCTCCCTTTACCGCCTCCAACCCTTCCTCCCCACCCAGGTTCAAGTGAAGGCAGCTCACTAGAGCCAACAATGAATATTTCCACAGAACAGAACTGCTTACCCGACTCTCTGAAGTCTGGGGAAGAACTGTCTTGACCTCCAGATCCTGACTGAAAGGACCTTGGGTTGACTAATTCACACAAACATGTTTTTAGGTGGCAGGATGACAGAGTGGTAATGAGCGTGGACTGCCTGGGTCCACTTCTTAGGCTTTGACATGGCACGTAACTGCTCTGTCCCTCAGTTTTCCCCATCTATAAGATGGGAATAAATAGTATCTACCTTATGGAGAGTTGAAAGATTAAATATGTTAATATATGCAAAGCATGCAGAACGGTGTTGAGCACACAGTAGATGCTGAATGAATGTTAGCTATTTTACCTGAATGTTATGAAAAATGTAGATCTAGTGGAGAGGTTAGCACACGTTTTCTGTAAGCGCCAGGTAGTAAATATTTTTTGCTTTGCCATAAGTTTGTCACAACTACTCAACTCTGCCATTGCAGCATGAAAGCAGCCTTAGACAATAAATATATTTATGAACACTATTAAATTTCATATAATCTTTACACCTTACACAATGTTATCCTTCATTTGATCTTTTTTCAACCATTTAAAAATATAAAACCCGGGGTGCCTGGGTGGCTCAGTCGGTTGGGCGTCGAACTTTGGCTCAGGTGGTGATCTCTCGGTTGGTGAGTTTGGGTCCCCCATCAGGCTCTCTGCTGTCAGCGCAGAGCTCGGCTCCAGCCTTGGCTTGCAGGTTATACAAACCCAGCTGCTCTGCCAGACTTGGTCAGCTGGCCATAGTGTACTGATCCTTTGTTTAATGGGGAAAAAGTTAGCCTCTGGATCTCTTAGCTCAATCTGCATGTTCAGTGCCTTACTTTACAGAGGAACAAACTGAGGCTCATCCTTCAAAGCCAGTTGAAATGCTGCCTCCTCTTTGAAGCCTTCCCAGATCACCTCAGCCAAGGGCAGTAATACCTCCATCTTCTGCCTCCTATGTGATAAACACAAACTTGTTCGTTACTTTTTAAAATGTATCCTGGGTGCCCCTGGCTGGCTCAGTGGGTAGAACATGAGACTCTTGATCTCAGAGGATGAGTTCAGGCCCCATGTTGGATGTAGAGTTTACTTTAAAAAATTAATTAATTGAGGGGCACCTGGGTGGCTCAGTCAGTTAAATGTCTGACTTCCGCTCAGGTCATGATCTCATAGTTTGTGGATTTGAGCCCCGTATGGGGCTCTGTGCTGACAGTTCAGAACCTGGAGCCTGACTTCAAATTCTGTGTCTTCCTCTCTCTCTCTCTGTCCCGCCTCTGCTCGTGTTGTCTCTCTCTCTCTCCCAAAAATAAACAAAACATTAAAAAATTAATTAATTGGGACACCTTGGTGGTTCAGTACGGTTAAGCATCTGACTCCTGATTTCCACACAGGTCATGATCTCATGGTTCGTGAGATAGAGCTGTGCTGTCAGCACAGAGCCTGCTTGGGATTCTCTCCCCCCTTCTTTCTCTTCCCTTCCCCCATTCACTTACACTCTCTCTCAAAAGAAATAAACTTAAAAAAATAAATTAAAAATTTTAAATTATCATGCAATATTTAAGACAAACCAAAAACTATAAAGAACAATGCAGGGCGCCTGACTGGTTCAGCCAACAGCCCATACCCTTCTTTATCTTGGACTCATGAGTTCAAGCCCCAGGTTGGGCTTAGAGCCTACTTAAAAAGGGGGGATAGCGAATAATGCAAATATCTTAGTCTTTATCATCTAGCCTCCGAAATAAAGCATTGCCCAAAGAGTCAAAGGCCCCTGTGCAGATACCTCTCCCCAAGTCATAGCTTCCCTTCCTTCTCCCCAGAAGGACCACTATCCTGACCCTATTGCCCCCTCCACCTCAGTACTTATATCACATCTATATGCAGCCCTAAGCCCCTAAGTTGATGATAGTATTTGTTTACAAGTAGTACACCCTTTGTTTAATTCCATCTTCCTAATAGTCTAATCAAGGAATATCTCTTTTTGTAGATTAGAACTTGCCCAAGGCATCCAGGTAACGGTGACAGAATCACAGTTCAAGAGTGAGTCCCAAGCTGATGTTTCCCCAGTACTCCTGTGGCCACCGTCTTACTAGTCATGGACTCCCTTTCCACACTAGATTGTCAACTGCCAGTGAGGAGAGACTAAATGTACTTTCCCCCTTCCCATACAACCCCTAACAATCTGCCCCCTCTAATAGGAGCACAATATTGTATTTCCTCAGAGATAGTCTCCCATCACCCCTAGCTGTCTCAATAAGGGAAACTGCCAGAAAGTCACTTCAAGGGAGAGATGGGTGGGGCTTTGGGAGATTTCGTTAGAAGGTTGGAGCAACTTTTGAGTGTTCAAGTGTCAACTTTACTGGAAAGGATGAGGCATACAACACTCATGCTTCAAGAGATCGGGAGTTTGTGTGTGTGCTTGGGCAGGCGTGGGGAGGAAAGGGGAACTCAAAAACTCAGCCCCCAAAACCGAACACTTCCTCTCCCATAGCCAAAGGGGGCTGAGCTCGTGCTTGGGGTCTAGTCCAAGGGTGAGGGCAGACAATGAGAAGTATCATGATCTGGACCCTCAAGCAACCTGACAAGACAGTATCTAGCCAGCAACCAAAGGGTGTTCGAGAGCACCAAGGGGAGGGAGCAGGATGACCTAGGGGGAAAGAATGTTAGAGGTGCTTGCTTGCTTACTGAGAAAAAAGAAACCAACATTTACTAATACCTAATATGCAAATGAACAACAGCACACGCTCCAACGTGCTCGCTGCCTGTCAAAATTTATTCAGGCCACTAGCGCTAAGTGGATGCATAGGTTCTACTCTCCAGTTTACACTAAACTCTTGACAGGGGTGTCTGGCTGGCTCACTGGTAGGGCATGTGACTCAAAGTCTTGTGAGTTCGAGCCCTATGCTGGGGGTAGAGTTTACTTGAAAAACAAACAAACAAAAAAATCCCCAGAAACTCACAAAAAGAACAAGAGGCTTAAGCTGATTCCTGCGAAGAAGTAGACTAAAAATACTAATCCCAGAGCAAGCAGTAAAATGGCAGAGTAATTTCATCTTCTCCCATTATGGGCTCTGTATAAAGCACGTTCAAGGGAAAAACCCGGTCTGCTTAAGTCAAAAACATTTCCACCCATCTGCTCTTAATGACTAAAGCCCACACGAAAGGTGAAGGGAACTCGAATCAGGAACTGGGAGTAATACAGGTATATCATTTTTCAGTAAGCCGAAGGTGTCCAGTGCACATGCTCAGAATGTTCTGCTGGTGGGAATGACAGCTGAATAAAACCTTCTACGGTCAATTTAGCGATAGAGCGGTTTGCTATCTCTAGATCAGTCCTGTCCAATAGAACTTTCTGCAGTAATGAAAATGTTCTATAGCCCCACCGCCACTAGCCAGGAGTAGCTATCCCAGGAAATGTGACCAAAGCCAACTGACTAGGCCATACTGAGTGTTCACACAGCTCTAGAATTCGCATCTGGAACAGAGGTTGGACCAAATTTTTTCCACCAAAGCTTGCCCCCCACCCCCTACCCTTCAGCCGCCTATTTATTTCAGAAAGGTGCCTATCCCACAAGTCCTGCTGAAGGAAGCCAGGTTTAGGCGTGACCGTGCTCATTTCTCCTAGGAGACCCAGGCAACTGCCAGTTCAGTAAATGAGCATCCCCTCAGTACGGACAACACTTAAAGGCCGCAGAGTTAAGACAAAGGTTTTTATTCAAAAAACACCAAGTATAAAAAAAAAAAAATAAGATCTCTTTTATTCCCCTGTACAGTATTTCACTCAGATAAAACCAGCAGGCTACATACTGCTCAAAACACAGCCCGAGAGGATCCGGAAGGCACACCATCCAGAACTGCTTTTCATATATCTATCCTATGTACACCAGTCAGCAATGCCCCTTCCCAGCCCCCACGGAACCCACTCCCATGTGGGCAGGTAGGTGAGGGGGGCCCCCACAGCCTGTCAGGGAGCCCCAGCAGCTGTCCCGCCTGAGTCCCGTCCCGTCACCCTACAGAGCAGGCCCTCCCCTAAAGGTCCCCAAGTCAGAGGAGGAAAAGGAGGAAAGAAACTTGTGGCAGCAGCCGTGGAAGCTTGGAGCAAAAAGGGAACCAAATAAATAAATAAATAAATACATAACGTTGACCTCCAGGTTAGAATGCGCTTCTCTTCCAAAAAAAAAAAACCAAAAAAATCCAAAAAACAGGTAAAATAACTTAAAGGCAAAATTAAAAAAATTAGATCAACTACAATCCTTTTGTACACTACCATGCCGACTGTACACACATTTACAGGTTTTCTGTTGATTTGCATTGTTTGTGCATTTGTGTGTGTGAGGTCTTGGCTTTGAAACAGTTAAGTAGAAACCAAAAGGGAAGACCAGTTCACTGGGGAGTTTTACTAAAGGAGGCAGAAAAAGGGCAGGTGGCTCAGCGTTTGGCCCAGTAGCCTCTTCCATGGCACCTTTCATATGTAGGATGGGGGGGCGGGGGGAACAGGACAGGAGAGAAAAATAGGGAACCAAACCCAGGCAGATTTTTGGAGAAGCAGCAGGTAAAAGAGGCAAGTTCAAGTATTTCTCCCAGCACAGCCGGAGTCCCCACAGAAGGCACTCAGAAGAGTCGGAAGAGGTGACAGGGACTTCAAATGTTGCTAGTCCTATCCTACCCCAACCCGTTTTCCCCCGTACCCAGCCCATCGAGGCTTTCAGCAGAACTCGTGATGAAGGGAACAGTTCCGCGGTAGGGTTCTGACCCCCCCACCCCCCCACCCCCAGGATCTTGCCCGAGTCCAGCAACGCTGGAGCTCTTTGAAAAGGAGAGAGCGTCTACGGGAGGAGCTGAGGCCTAGGGCACCCGGAGAAGAGTCTCTTCCCCCACGGTCGGTCGGGAGACAACCTCCAGGGGCCTGGGGTCTGGAATGAGTTGTAAATATTGTTCCTGTTTATCAAGCACTGTCCTGCTTGGTGAGAAGTGTCACTGGTACTCTGGGAAGCTGAAACCAGAAGCTCCCCCTCCCTCGAGCATCTGAGGGGGAGGGGAAGACCTGCTGGAAAAGCTATTTGCTGGGCCCAGGGGACAGGCTATGCAGATGGATCTCGGCAGTTTCCTGGGGCAGCAGGACATCTTGCATCCAGGGATGGTTCTGGATTTCTTCGAAGGAGGGCCGATCTGATGGTCTCAGGGCCAAGCACCATTTAATGAGATCCTGACACTCTGCAGAAAGCAAGACAGGGGTTACGAATGACTCTACTTGTTTCTGCAGTGCAAAGGTCTTGCTCATTTGCTGCCCCAGGGCCCACAAAAGTCTGGGGTCCAACAGAGACCAAGAACCTCCTGGAACTAGTTTTCAATGGGAAGGTATTAACTACAAGAGCTGGATGGTCCGACCTGCTTTCAGCTAAAAAACAGCCCCCTCTTAAACCTGTGGTTTTCAAACTTCAGTGGCTGGGGCCTTTCCCACGACGCCCACTCACTAGAAATAGGAAGAACGATGACAAGGGATTTTGATGAGACATCACTGAGCATGACGAGGTGATTCAATTCACCTACAACTTACAAATCAGAACACCACCCACAATGAGGTCCCCGGAACCACAACATTTAGAAGAGTCCGCCTTCAGGGAAAGGGCTCAGAGAACTCTCAACTCTTCACTCCGGTGGCAAAAAAAAAGCCAGGAGTTGAGGGGATCAGGGATGCTGGCACAAAACCAAAACCAAAAAAACCTTTCTGCACAATTACATGGTCTTCGCAATAGGCTCACACACGCCCTCCCTACAGCCTCCCCGGGAACGCTCAGGGCAAGCCGTTCAATTCCTGAGCGCCAGCTCTCCGGAATTCAAGGACTGTCCCCTGAGGACTAACAGCCTTGTGCTTCCTGCTTCCCTTCAACAAGGGGCTTCCAAAAAATTACCTGAAGAGACCCTTTGCCTGAAGAAAACTTGGCCCCTGATAATCTCTTCATCATGCTCAAAAGGAATATCACCACAGACCATATCATACAGCAGGATCCCCAGAGACCAGACGGCAGCCGACCTGCCATGGTAGCGATGGAAGCGGATCCACTCTGGAGGGCTATACACTCGGGTCCCTGTGAGGCAGAGGAACAGAAAGAAAAACACACTTGTAGCAAAAATATAAACAAAGCAACTCACATACTGAGTGACTCTTAAAAACTAAAAGCACCTCTCCACTTCTCCCAGGACGCTGGGCTAACTCTTATTTTCCCCCTAGGCGAAAAGGAGTGGAAGAGTGGCATGCTTCCAACCCAAAGCATTACCCACCTCTCTACCAGCCCAGACTTTAGACCAAAATTCTTTTGGAGCAAACTGCTCCTAGAGACAAACAGCACTGGCCACAAATCCAAAGCCCGAGGCCCTCATGTGCTAGGACCACCCACAGTGGGTTGACGGCTGAAAGTCTGCAGGATCCTGGGAGGCATCCCAGAGGATCCTGGAACTGCATTAAGGTGGCCCAGGAGACTGGGTGGTACTCCTCTCAATCCCATCCAGTCGAGGACCCTTATACCTTACACTGTATCCTAAAAGTCAGAGTGCCCTTTGGAAGGCCTTCCTCCCCACCCCCTGGGCGTCGCGACAGACACCCACACCCTCACTTCCCCCCACTGCCAAGGTAGACAGCGTTGCAGAGCCGGTTTCAGACCACGTGATTCCTGTTTACAAACTTTGGGTTGTAAAAAAAAAAAAAAAAGGTGGGGGCCATCCCGTTTGTGCTCACCAGGGGGCAGCAAAGACTCGGAGGAAAAAACAAGGGAGGACCCGGCCAGCCATTAACTGTTAAATACAAAAAAATGCTGCCCAACCCAGCGTCCTCCAAGGGCAAATAAACACGAACCACAAGCCCCAGTCACAAGTTTTGAAAGGCTGTAGTTGGTTAGGTTAAGCCGCTCAGATGATGACCCACCCTCCTTTGCTTTGATCTCAGACTCTCTATTCCATCTTTTCAGAAAGAACCCGCTCCAAGCCCCTCCCTAGGGTAGGTTTTCATCCTCTGCGGAGACACCCAACTAATTTTCAAACCAGCAAGAGATCTTATTTCACAACACTCATTCCCGGCTCCCTCACCCCACAACGCCAAAAAATAAACAAATAAGTAGCACAATAAAATGAGTTATTTAGTGAAACTACTGTTTCTATCCCTTTATCCGTCCCCAGATCAAAGGGGAGAAAAACTGCAGCTCTTAAAAACTACATCTTTACAGAAAACTCCTTTATAAAACAACAAAAATTACAAAACCGGCATCAATTTTCATCTCTCCCGCTCTCTCCTCCCTCCCTCCCCCCCCCTCACCCCCCATCCTTTTACTGGCGGGGAAACTGGGTCAGACTTCAGAAATCTGGGCTACGGCCGGTTGCCCACAACCTCTTATTCATCAGGAAAGCTTGGAACCCACTGAATTCCACTTAAAAAATAAGATCATGCCAGAAACATGACAGGTTCAGCTGGCTGGAAATCTCCGGCTTTTACTACGCTGGGAAGCTCTCCTTCGCCCCACCCCTGCTAGCATCGAGCCAGACGGCCCGATGACCTTTACAAAGGGCCGGAGAGGGAAGCCGGCCGAGGCCTTCAGGCAAGGCCAAGTCACCTGGGCAGCTCCCTCCCTGGCCGCTCCCTCCCAGGCCTGGCTCACCATCGAAGTCCGTGTAGACGGTGTCCTTGAGCAGCGCCCCCGACCCGAAGTCGATGAGCTTGAGCTCGCCGCGGTTGAGGTCGATGAGGATGTTCTCGTCCTTGATGTCGCGGTGGAGCACCCCGCAGTTGTGGCAGTGCCGCACAGCCTCCAGCACCTGCCAGAAAAAGCTGCGGGCCAGCTCCTCCTGCAGGGCCCCCCTTTCCGTGATAAAGTCGAAGAGGTCTTGCACCGGCTCGGGCCTCTCCAAGATCAAGACGAAACTGTCGGGCCTCTCAAACCAGTCCAGGAGCCGAATCACGCCGGAGAAGCCCGAGCTCACCTTCTTCAGGAGGACCACTTCCATGGGCACTCGGGTGCCATTGGGCTGCAGGGGCGAGGGCGACTGCGTTAGGGCGGGAGTCGGAGGGTGCCCCTCACCCCCACCCATCCTTGAGGGTCGCTCACTCCAAGGCACTCACCAGCTCTCCCCAGTCGGAAATCCGGTCCTTCTCCACGTGCTTGATGGCCACCTGGAATCCCCCCCAAAGAGGCTCCATTAGGTCCCCTCGCCGGGGCCAAAGCGCACCCGAGTCTCCCGCCCAGCGTGCCCGCCCCACGGCGGGGCGCCCACTCACCGGCAAGTTGTCGGCTACACGGATGCCTGAGTAGACCGAGCCAAAGCCGCCGCTGCCCAGGAGCGGGCCCACCTGGTACTGCGACTCCAGGGGCTCCTTCTCTTTGCCTAGGAAAGGGGGAGGCACAGGGGACTCAGTGCCGGCCCGTGAGCGCCCCCCAACTCCAGCTCCCAACCCTGGGGGTCCAGCCGCCTCCCCATCCCGGGCTGGAGTGGGGGCGGTGAACGCTCACCGGGCGCCAGCTTGGTGGCGTGCAGGTCGTTGCAGGGCGCGGCGCGCAGGTGGGCAAGCGAGTTGATTTTGGACAAGAGCATCCCAACCTCCAGGGTGTCGGCGTAGGGACTGTGTCTGGAGGAGCTGCAGCAGGAGCTGGGGCTGGGGTTGTGCCGGTGGCTGTGCCGATGGCTGGAGCTGAGGCTGCGGGTGGCGTTGCGGCTGCGGCTGCGGCTGGCGCGGAAGGCCGAGGGCGAGTCGGAGGACGACTGGGGGCGCTGCCGGGGCTGGCGGCTGGCGGACACGCCGGCGGGGTCAGGCAGCGCCGAGGGAGGCAGGGTGG
>NC_043706.1:34562650-34589958 GCF_006229205.1 Suricata suricatta | reverse complement strand
CGCCGCTGCCGCCAAGTCCTGTCGGGCCTCCTCCGTCACCGCGGCCGCTGCAGCAGACGCCCGGCTCGCCCAGCCACCAGGAGTAAAGGGGCGGAGCGCGCCGGCGGTATGGGGGGGCGCGGGCGGGCGGGGATGGGGCGGGGCCTCTCCGGGAGGCCTAGGCGGGGAGCCGGGCTGCCGGGCCCGCTGAGGGAGGAGAGGGGGTGGGGAAGCGGCGGGACAGGGCGACTCCCCTCAGCCCCCGCCCCGCGCGCTCCGTCGCCGCGCCCTAGCTCCGCCCCTGCCGGCACGCCTCCAGCCAACCAGAAGCCGACTGATCTGCATAACGCGGCGCGCCCGCCCACGCCCCGCCCCGCTCTCGCGGTCAGAATGCTCTCTACGCCGCCACGACGTGGCGGGAAGGAAAAGGCGCCAAAATGGAGGGGGAGGGGCGCGGGGCGTGAGGGGAGGCGGGAGCTGGGTGTCGAGCCGCGAGGGAGGAAGGATGGGGAGGGGCGTATCGATTCAAACCCAAACAATAACAAAGCCATCAAAGGCCGCCGGAGGCCGGCTCTGCGGCTCTCTGTTTCTCGGAGGTTTTTGGGTCAAGGGCTAGAGCTGAAGCATAACAAGTTGCGCAGGGACGTCGGGCGTCCGTGTATCAGGCGGGGAGGCCGGGCGGCCGGCGCATCGGGGCGTGAGGGACTGGGGGGGGGGCGGGGAGCCGACGAGGGTGGTCCTCCTGGGTGACTCAGACCCGAGACCTCCGCGTCGGCTTGGGCGGCTTCACGAGGCGCTGTGGGCTCGGGTTGGGTCCGCGGGGTTTGTGAGCTGGGGGCGCGTGGGGGGGAGACGAAGCTGCAAGATGTGAGTCACGGCGGTTTCATCGACGGAGTGGAGGTGTCACAGGCCCGGCATCAAACCGGGGGAGGGCTCCGTTTATTCGGGGGAGGGGCCCGGATCGCGGGGGTTCCAGCTGGTGAAAAAAACCCGCCCCCAGATTCTCGAGCCGGAGTTTATTTTAAAAATGCAGACAAGTCCCAGTGAATCCCGATTCCTAAGAAGTGATGTGTGTGAGCGTGCCCGATAAAGAGGAATCACGAAACAAATGTTGGTATTATGATGCCAGATGCTGTCTCAGCCCCTTCTGTGAGGGCGGGAGGAGGAGGAAAAATCCTCGTCTAAAACGAGGGTGGGAGGGCGCGCTCGTTTTAATCAGAGTTTTCACGTTGCATTCACCTTTTCATCAGCCTGTTATTACCAGTCTGGCAAAACTGGCAATTATTGGCTGCACCGAGGCTTGTTTCAAAGGAACCCCCCCTCACTCCCCTGTCCCACCGTGGAAATAACACGGAAAACTGGCCAAATTCACTTTCATCCTTTGTCCTTTTAAACTTCACGTAGAGTTGATAACGACGTGTGAAATGAGTAAAGTTAGATTCTCTGTCATCCATAAATGGCATTGTCAGTGGCCTACGTAATTGAAAGCTAGCGGCCTCCCATTTTAATATTTTTCAAGTACCTATCACTAAAGGAGAAATGAAGTTCGAGGATCTGTTAGAGCTGCATCATCAAAAGTTTTTGACAGTGTTTATTTTATAAAGATGTGCCCTGATATTCCACAACTTTTACGAATCTACCTTCTAAAATACTACATTTTCATTTTGTGTGTGCACTGGGGCTTCTGATTGTTGATGGCTAGGAGAAAACCCGAGAGTTCAAGAATTATTCCCATTTTTACCGACAGGAAAATGAAACATAAGTAGGAAGAGAACAGCTGGGGGAGGAAGAGATGCCCCTAATGCAACTCTGAATATTCAAAGATTACCTGTTATCAGGGTCTAAAACTCTCCTTGGTACTGAGTAAGACATCAAGTATAAATGTGTGTGACCCAACACTTCCAATCCCCTCTACCCTCCCCCTCTCCTTTTTCAAGCCCTACAGGACATTTCCCACATGCTCCCACTCACCTAGCACTTTCCAGGCTCTCGGCCTTTCCAGAGGCATTCAACGGATTTCTGAGGATGCCCTCACCTCTTCACTTTTATTTAAAGCCTTTCCAGCCTTCAGTACACACCAGACTGTTAAACAACTCCAAGTATTCTTCACTGTCCCCTCCACTTATCGGACAATCATGTTTGGCTTTTTATTTTTTCAGATATCATTGTTGATTAACTCTTCAATTAGTTATACCTTGTTTCCCTATTCTTTCAATATATATATTTACATTTTGATATGTAGTTATATATTTTTAAAGTATTTTATTATATTTTTAATTTTTATTTATTTTTTGAGAGAGAGAGTGTGAAGGCAAGGGGCAGAGAGAGAGGGAGACAGAATCTGAAGCAGGTTCCAGTCTCTGAGCTGTCAGCACAGAGCCCAATGCAGGGCTTGAACTCCTGAACTGCGAGATCATGACCTGAGCAGAAATCGGAAACTCAACAGACTGAGCCACCCAGGTGCCCCAAAAGTATATATTTTTGTAGTCCAACATTTGTTGGACAACATGCGTTGATGAAGAAGACCAAAATGAGTCTCAACAAAAAGGTCATGATTAAAGTCAATTTATACTAAATTTAAGGGAATTACACGGGCGTGGGCAAAATAAAGGACAGGTTAGGAGCAAGGGACTTAAATAGAGTTAGACTTTCAAATTTGGGAATTGGCACCTACTAGTTATGTGACATTTGTCAAGTTACTTAACATTTCTAAGCTTTAGACTCTGAACGGAGCTAATCACAGCACCTACCTCATAGAGCTGTTGTAAGGAGCAAATAAAATTCTACATGTAAAGCATGTAACTTTGTACAGAGTAAACTTCTAATAAATATTAGCTGTGATGGCAATAGTGATGCCTATGATTATGACAATAATGATTTTGGAATGGTGTTGCACCTTGGAAGTTCCAAAGGTGAAATACTAGATACATCATTTGATTGTAATCATCCAGGAACAGAATGTGATTCAAAATAATTGTATGCATTAAATCAAGTTCAACGTTTTTTACTTTCTCTAGATCTTTGTAGGGCTACATATTTAATTAGGTAGAACTAAAGTGATTAACATTTAATATGGCTGCTTCATATGATGGCTGCTTTCACAGCTGGAAGTTACAAAACATGGACCTGGCTGGGCAAAGAGCTTCTATTTACTTAAAACTACTTTTAAAAATAATTATTAAACATTCAAGTATGTATGGCATTAAAAGTTACTCTTCCAAGGTAGGGACCTTGATGTTTCTATTCATCAAAATGTAGTTTTAATAATAAAAACAATCACTTCCTGTGCTGTTTTCAAAGAATCTAACAAAGAATCAGAAAAACCATGCTAATGATGAAATAACAAGAGCTTTTGGAAAGATAAAGGCCTTAATTATGCTTATAATTCTCTGTAAAGGGAAGAATTTGTTAATGTTAATTTGAATAATAGCCACATTAATCCTTAGATAGTTTCCATATTCTACCTGACACAGAGTTAATCAAGTCATTGTCAAAGGAATGACTTAAGCAATTTCAGGAATTCCAAAAGTTTAGAAGTAAATTTGAAAGGGCTGCCTGTACACTGTTTTAAAGTACCTCTGAGTCTAGTAGATGCACTCATATAATAAGCAGGTCTGTATAGCATTTTCTCTATGAGCTATTTGCAATTAATCGGGTGGAAGTAATTTAGATCTGCAACTCTTCTGTCTCTCCTAAAAAAAGAATTACTGTATTTTTTTAAATTGAAGTTTGGTTGGCACACAATGTTACATTCCTTTCAGGTGTGCAAATTACTGTATTTTTTTTTAATGCTTAACTGTAAAACACCACTATCTTTTATTTTACTCTCTCCTCATTTGGGGAAGTAAAAAGAAAGGAGAAAATTTGGAGAATGCCAACCACTTTCTGTACTTTAAAAATAACTCCAACCACCTCAACAGTTGTAAGATTATTTAGAAAATTTAAATTTCACATATATTTCCTACGTGTGGAATATATGAAAAAATCCACGACAAACTGTAAGACATGGAACAGTACATTTTGAAAGATTGAAGTAAAACCTCTTTTTTAAGTTGTCACAATCATAATAGGGTGGACAGCTAAGAAATCCACAGATTCCCAACTTCAGAAAGATCAGGGAATCTATGTAGTCAAGCTAGAACTGGTTCTTGTCCTTGATAAGATGTGACATTTGTTTCAAGTTTATAAATCACTTGGTTTTCAGTTTCCTCAGCAACGTTGGAGAAAAAACTGTTTTATTATCTGGCAAAGTATATTTCAGTTCATTACCAATTCTTTTTTTTTTTAAGAAATAAAAATAACCTAGATTTATTTTTGGAATTTTACACATTCAACCCTGAAAATTTGAGCAAAAATAATCAATATTTATTGAAGGCACTGTACACAAAGATTTTATAGTTCCTGAGTATTTATTGGATAGGTAAAAACAAGAAAGAGTAGCTAAGAATGTAACGGCTATAGGGAGCTTGGAAACTGTTATAAAATACCTTGTTAGACTAGGAAAATGTATGCCTTAGATCAAAAAGACCAGGCACATGAATAAAAATCCTGTATGTCTAACTGATAAAGGGGTCAGGGCACCTGGGTAGCTTAGTTGGTTAAGCATTTGACTCTTGGTTTCAGCTCAGTCATGATCTCATGGTTTGTGAGTTCAAGCCCTGAGTAGGGCTCCACACTGACAGTGCAGAGCTTACTGCCCCTCTCTTGCTCACATGCTCTCTCTCTCTCACTCACTTTCTCTCTCTCTAATAAATAAATAAAATTTGAAAATAGGGGCACCTGGGTGGCTCAGTCGGTTAAGTATCCGAGTCTCGATTTTGGTTCAGGTCATGAACTCATCGTTCATGGGTTAGATCCCGGCATCGGGCTCTGCACTAACAGCACAGAGCCTGGTTGGGATTCTCTCTCATTCTCCCTCTGTCCCCCTCTCTTGCTCACTTGCTGTTTCTCAAAAATAAATAAATAAACTTTAATAATAAAAAAAAAGAATAAAATTGCTGATGTGAAACTTGGAAAAGCCACAGAGAACACCTCTGTAAATGAAAAAGAAAACTGCTCAAAAAAATTTTATGAAATATCTTGCTAAGGCATTTAAACAGATGCTAGTGAAAACGTGTTTATTGTATATCTCATTTGTCATTTAATAGTTAGCAGCCTTACTTTTCTGTATGTATTTAGTCTCTACAACTAGATTAAGGGCAGAAATCATCTTTTCATGAACATAAAGGCTAAGTGCTAAAAATGGGTCTGGTGAAAGGGGCAAAAGAGACACTGTAATGCAGCCAACATTAGCTGAGCATCAAGGATGTCCTAGGCATATTTCTAAGCACTTGTGTGGATCTTCATATAAATCTTAGGGCTTGGGCAGTTTTACTATCTTTACTGGTTTCCAGATAAGCTGAAACTAAGAGAAGTAATTTCCCCAAGGCCATATGACAGAGCTCTCTGCTACTCACCCTGACATTCCACTTTTCCAAGGAACCCAAGATGAGTTTAATGGATTTGACAAGGTATTCTATGATTAAGTTCTGAGGGTATCATCCACAAGGGCAGGGTTCAGAGGAGGCTGAAGTCAAAAAGCCTCTATGAGGATGTAGAACATAATGTGGATTGGGTTTTTTTCTTTAATGTTTATTTATTTTTTAGAGCAGGAGAGTGGGGGATGGGCAGAGAGAAACAGGAAGACAGAAGATCCAATCCGGGCTTTCTCTGCTCTGCGCTGACAGCAGAGAGCCCAATACGGAACTGGAACTCACAAACTGTGAGGTCATGACCTGAGCCAAAGTCGGATGCTTAACCAACCAAGCCACAAGTTCAGGTGTCCCTGAACTGAATGTGGATCTTAGAGGAGGAGTAAGATATAAATAGGTAGCAAGGAGAGAGGGAATGGGCTGAGTAACGTCAGGAATCGAAGCAAAAGATGCTTTGTATTATGTTCTTTGCATTCCCTCTAACATGAGAAATGAATGAGTAAAAGTTTCTTTAAATAAATCAAAAGCAGAAAGTCAGAGGGAAGATGTCCTGATGCAAAAGGTGAAATATAAAAAAGATGTAGCCTATTTCAGTCTTTACTGAAGAACAAACTAGGAAGATTCTCTATTCAAATAATCTCTTAAAGCTTATGATTTAAGAATCATGTTTACTGTGGTTAACACATAGGGTGCTCAAGATCCAAATGACACAGAAGATATGCATTAACATGATGGGGGAATAAAATCTACTTGATAATTTGGAGAAACATTTTCAACAGACTTCCTTTTCTCCAGGTCTGTTTTAGTGCTCTTTTTCAGGTTGGTTGCTGCTAAAACAAACATAGAGGCGCCTGGGTACCTGGGTCGGTTGCGCGTCCGACTGCGGCTCAGGTCATGCTCTCACAGTCTGTGGGTTCGAGCCCCGCGTCGGGCTCTGTGCTGACAGCTCAGAGCCTGGAGCCTGCTTCCGATTCTGTGTGTGTCTCTCCGCCCCTCCCTCACTTACTCTCAGTCTCTCTCAAAATAAAGACATAGAAAAAAATTTTTTTAAATAAAACAAACATAGTCAGAACCGGAACAACCGTACTAACAAACATGGAACAATTTTTTATAGCCTGCAGTGTATAACCCTGTCAGAGATTCTTTTTAATGTATCATCCTGCTCACTCTAGGGTGGGCTGTGTCCTCCTCTTTGTACAAGTTACGTCACTTTCCCCTGGATCGGTTAAGCTTGCTTCTGTGTTCAGTGACGCCACTTTATTAGACACCCACTCACTAAATGTGAATCAGACTTCTCATTGACAGTCCTTAGCATTATCTCCCAATTCATTCTCAGGAATGGGGGATATACTGGCAAATAGCCAGTCCTCTTGGGTAGGGCTATAAAAGGCAACACAAACTGCATACTTTGCCCAAATTACAAGTTAAGTCTGTCGTGTCTGACCAACTCAAGTCCATTTAGACTTCTTGCAGCTTTTCCTGATAATTCCAGGCAGTAGTGTGTAATCCCACAGCAATGATTTGTACTGGTGATCTGACACAATCATATTCTTTTACCTAAGTGTCGATTGTCACCACAGCATCATGAAGAGCAGCAGGCATTGAGTGTCTGCTGCTAAAAACCCATGATTCCCCAGTGAAACCATAAGCTCTTCAAATACAGAGACTATATTGTCAATTTTTAAAGACCACATAGCTCCCTTTGGGAGGGACTAAACAGATATAATTTGTTTAGTGTTTATTTATTTTCGAGAGTGAGACACAGAGTGCTAATGGGGGAGGAGCAGACAGAGAGGAAGACACAGAATCCGAAGCAGGCTCCAGGCTCTGCGCTGTTACCACAGAGCCCGACATGGGGCTCAAACTCACAGACTGCAAGATCATGACCTGAGCTGACATTGGACGCCCAAGACTGAGTTACCCAGGTGCCCCATAAATAGATAATTTTTTAAAAACTAAACTGAGGGGCTCCTGGGTGGCTCAGTCTGTCAAGCATCCAACTTTGGCTCCAGTCATGATCTCGCGGCTCAGGAGTTCTGGCTGTGCATGGGCTGGCTCTGTGCTGACAGCCAGGAGACTGCTTAGAATTTTCTCTCCCGCTCTCTGCCGTCCCCACCCCCACCCCCACCCTGCACTTGGACTAGTGCTCTCTCTCTGTCTCTCAAAATAAAAAAATAAATATCAAAAAATAATAAAATAAAATGAATTAAACCCCAAAGAGAACACATAAGACCCTGTGAAATTCCCCTGCCTTAATCTTGCCCTGCCACTTTTTGATATGTATTATAATGAAAAGACAGGTGACTGTTTGCTCTTTGGAGAATGTGGACTAAAGAGAAAGTTTTTGCCTTTCTCAGAAAAGCACCTTTATCAATTAAGATTACCAGATTCCTAAACCACAGGCTTAGAGAAGTACGTACAGTCAAAGTTATAGTGATAACATCTAATATTAATTGAGCATTTACTAAGTGCTAAGCATTATTCTAATTAATCACTTCATACACCTAATATATGGTCCTTACATATTACATATAATAGATATTCATGTGGCACATACATTTATACTTTTCCTTTAATCCTCTTTATTATTACTAAAAATTTTTTTAAATGTTTATTCTTGAGAGAGACAGAGAGACAGAGCATGAGTGGGGGAGGAGCAGAGAGAGAGGGAGACACAGAATCCCAAGCAGGCTCCACACTCTGAGCTGTGCAGCACAGAGCCGAGTGTGGGCCTTGAACTCAAGAGCCGTGAGATCATGACCTGAGTAGAAGTCAGGCACTTAACTGACTGACCCACCCAGGTACTTCCTCTTTATTATTATTCTATCCAGGAAGTTAAATAACTTGCCGAAGTTCCACAGGTGAGAGAGGTGCAAGCCATGATTCATGGAACATAAACTTATTAGGAGGATAAACAATGTTTTGGGTAGCTCTGTTGTTGTTGTTTCAGGAGTAGAATTTAGTGATTCATCACTTACATATAACACAGTGCTCATCCCAACAAGTGCCTCCTTAATGTCTATCATCCATTTAGCCCATCCCCTCACCCAACACTCCACCACCAACCCTCAGTTTGTTCTCTGTGTTTAAGAGTCTCTTATGGTTTGCCTCCCTCTCTCTTATCTTATTTTTCCTTCCCTTCCCCTGTGTTCATCTATTTTGTTTCTTAAATTCCACATGTGAGTAAAATTATAGGGTATTTATCTTTCTCTGACTGACTTATTTCACTTAGCATAATACATTCTTGTTCCATCCACGGTGTTGCAACTGGTAAGATTTCATTCTTTTTGATCACCAAGTAATACTCCATTGCATATATATGTGTATATATATATGCACGCACACCCCCATCTTCTTTATCCATTCATCAGTTGATGGACAATTGGCTCTTTTCATACTTTAACTATTGTCAATAGTGCTGCTATAAACATTGGGTTGCATGTGCCCCTTCAAATAAGTATTTTTGTATCCTTTGAATAAATACCTAGTAGTGTAATTGCTGGGTCATAGGGAAGTTCTATTTTTAATTTTCTGAGGAACTTCCATATGGTTTTCCAGAGTGGCTGCACTAGTTTGCATTCCCTTGGGGTGCCTCTTTGTGTGTTAGAGGTGATACTCAGACCACAGAGTGCCAGGAGCCAGATTAAATAAAATCAGGAAGCAAAGTAATGAATGGAAAGACAATGAGATCCGTGGATAATTTCCTTCAATATTGTGCCCAAGAGAAATGAATGGGAATTGAAACAATGTTGAAAGTTAACTGTGCACATGAGTGGTGGCAAAGAGGAATGAATGCTGAAAACCAGAGCTCCTGGCAGCTGTGTGGTAAGGGTAAGCCTTAGGGTAAGGGGAATCTATCATCTTTATAACAGTGAGACAAGAGCCTCTCGTGTCTTCCATTGGTGTTGAGTGATTCAGTCAATTAGTTAAATATTTGCTGAGTAGCTACTAGGTTCAAGGTACTGTGTTAAGTACCACGGAGATGCAGAGAGACAAAGGATACAGTCCTAGTTCTGTTTAAGGATATTTTTCTCTTGTTAAAACAAGATAAAGATGGGGTTTCTGGGTGGCTCAGTTGGTTAAGCCTCCAACTTTGGCTCAGGTCAGATCTCACATTTGTGGGTTCGAGCCCCACATCAGGCTCTGTGCTGACAGCTAGCTCAGAACCTGGAGCCTGCTTCCGGTTCTGTGTCTCCTTCTCTCTCTGCCCCTCCCCCTCTCATGCTCTGTCTCTCTCTGTATCAAAAATAAATAAAACATTAAAAAAAAACAAGATAAAGAATCATAAAGATTGAGCTGTTGGGAAACTTAAATATCTTCCCATTTGATCTTTTTCGTTTTATAGATGACCAAAACCAAACCTCAGCGACAGGAACTTTGCCAAAGTTCCCACTGCATTTTCAGAGCAAAAATAGAGCCCAGACTTGGTTGCTACCCCAGGCATTTTCTATTTTCTTATATGGATATAATTAGTAATAAAAGGTAGTATTTACCAAGCAGCTAATTACTGGTATAGACAATGCATTGCTTCTTACCATAATGTTTTCAAGGTCAAGTTCTAAATGCTAAAACTTTTTCTGGGTAATTTTCAGGTGCAAAGGGACTTTCCCAGTTATCTCCTTAGCTGTTTCAGCATGAAAACAGAAAATGGCCCCTCCTCTGTGTTCCCTGAGCACCTGTGCCACCTCAATCATACACGTCATGTGTGATCTTGAGATGTCTAGCTCAGTAGCTCTGAAAGTGCGTGGTCTCTCCAAACCAGCAGCACCTGGAAACTTGGTAGAAATGCAAATTCTTGGGCCCACTCCAGACCTACTGAATCAGAAACTCTAGGGGTGGGGTCCAGTGATCTGTTTTTTAAAGTGTTAAAAAAAATTTTTTTAATGTTTCTTTATTTTTGGGAGAGAGAGAGAGCGCTCGCGTGCGCATTAGTGAGGGAGGGGCAGAGAGAGGGGGACAGAGGATCCGAAGCAGGCTCTGCACTGACAGCAGTGAGCCTGAAGTGGGGCTTGAACACAAGCTCATGACCTGAATCGAAATCAGACACTCAACTGACTGAGCCACCCAGGTGCCCCCAGTGATCTGTATTTTAACAAGCCCTCCTGGTGACACTGATGTGTTTTTGAGCTTATGAACTCTGGTCTCACAGGGCATCTAAGTGGCTCAGTTGGTTAAGCAGATGACTTCGGCTCAGGTCATTATCTCACGGATCATGGATTCTAGCCTTGCATTGGGCTCTGTGCTGACAGCTCAGAGCCTGCAACCTGCTTCAGATTGTGTCTCCCTCTCTCTCTCTCTCTCTCTCTCTGGCCCTTACTCCCTCAAAGAGAGAGAGAAAGAGAGGCTTCAGAAGAAACCAACCCTGTCAACACCTTGATCTCCGACTTCTGGTCTCCAGAATTGTGAGAAAAAGAAATTTTTGTTGCTTAAACCGCCAGATTATGGAACATTGTTATGACAGCCTTAGACAACTAAAACGCACTTTTTAAAAATTTATTTTTTAAGTAAACTACCCCCAACATGGGGCTTGAACTCACAACCCCCATATCAAGAGTTACATGTTCTACCAATTGAGCCAGCGAAGTGCTGAACTAATATACTTTGTAAAAAATTTACAAAAGTACTGGCTCTGAGATCCAGGAATTCTCATCCAAGCCTCTGACAAGACCATCTTATTTTTAGATGACTCTATAACATCTTTAGATGTTAACCATTAAAGTGTTTGTTTAAGAAATTACTCTTTCATGCTCAATATGAACACAGAGTTTGGAGTCAGACAGAGATAATTTTCAATCCTGACTCAGCCACTTAGAAGTTATGTAATCTTAACCTCTAAAGACTCAGTTTCCTTGTCTGTAATTTGGGACTAATAATAGCTCCGTCCTAGACATAACTCAATAATTGGCAAGTATATTGTAGGCACTCAGTTTATGGTGACTTAAAAATGATAATTAACCAAATTATTCAGATCGGCCTCTGAGAGACAGAATTGTGGCAGAATTTTACCGTAACGCTTGAATCAGTTTAACAAACATAGTACTATGGAGCCTTTTTTTTAAACTTTTTTTTTAATGTTTTATTTATTTTTGATACAGAGACAGACAGAGCATGAGAGGGGGAGGCGCAGAGAAAGAAGGAGACACAGAACCAGAAGCAGGCTCCAGGCTCTGAGTTAGCTGTCAGCACAGAGCCTGACGCGGGGCTCGAACCCACGAACATGAGATCTGACCTGAGCCGAAGCCGGAGGCTTAACCAACTGAGCCACCCAGGCGCCCCATTATGGAGCCTTTTTAAAAGACTGTATAAAATGACAGATTAAGGTTTTTCAAGAGAGGGGCACCTGATGGTTCAGCTGGCAAGTGTCCGACTTTGGCTCAGGTCATCATTTCAGTCGTGAGTTCGAGCCCTGCGTCAGGCTCTGTGCTGACAGCTCAGAGCCCGGAGTCTGCTTCGGATTCTGTGTCTCCCTTGCTCTCTCTGCCCCTTCCTCGCTCGCCCTCTGTCCTCTCTGTCTCTCAAAAAAAAAAAAAAAAAAGAAAAGAAAAGAAAAGAAAAAAACGTTTAAAACCATGAAAAAAATAGATTTTTCAAGAGAAACAATGTGAAGAATCATGAGGAATAAAAGAATGTCTGGAATGTAGTAGAAAGAGGCAACACCCAAAAATGGTTAAATTGTCTGAAATTGGTGAGCAATTAGACTGAATAAGATAGAGGTGGCTGATTTTGTTTTGCATCCCCAGCGCCAAATAGCCTGATGTCTGCTATAAACTCAACGACTTTTGGTTGAATGAATGAATGAGTGGCCTTCTGCAAGGACACTTACACAGACGGACAGTTCCCTGCCTTTTGGCATCGTGCAGTCAAAAGTTTAATATTAATTTAATTATAATTTTTTTATTTGAGAGAGAGAAAGATTGAGAATCTTTTTTTTTTAATGTTTTATTTACTCTTGAGACAGAGAGAGAGAGACAGAGCATGAGCGGGGGAGGGGCAGAGAGACAGGGAGAAATAGAATTGGAAGCAGGCTCCAGGCTCTGAGCGGTCAGCGCAGAGCCCTATGCGGGGCTCAAACCCACGAACGTGACCTGAGCTGAAGTCAGAGGCTTAACCGACTGAACCACCCAGGCGTCCTGAGAGAAGAATCTAAAGCAGGCTCCACACTCAGCACAGAGCTCGACGCGTATGGGCTCAATCCCATAACCAAGGAATCATGACCTGAGCTGAAATCAAGAGTCATCTGCTTCACTGACTGAGCCAGCCAGCCTCCCCAAAGACATTTTCAAAACATAACACTTCTTTTGGGGTGCCTGGCTGGCTCAGCCAGTGGAACATGTGACTCTTGACTCTGGCTCATAAGTTCAAGCCCCATGTTGGATGTAGAGATTACTTAAAAATAAAATCTTTTAAAAACATAAAAAATAGGGGCACCTGGGTGGCTCAGTTGGTTAAGCATCCAACTTCAGTTCAGGTTATGCTCTCACTATTTCTGAGTTCGAGCCCCATGTCGGGCTCTGTGCTAATAGCTCAGAGCCTGGAGCCTACTTCAGATTCTGTGTTTCCCTCTCTCTGCCCCTCCTGGGCTTATACTCTGTCTCTCTCTCTCTAAAATAAACATTAAAAAGTATAAAAAATGTTTTTTACATTTATTTATTTTGAGAGACAGAGAGAAACAGAGCTTGAACAGGGGAGGGACAGAGAGAGAAAGAGACACAGAATCTGGAGCAGGCTCCAGGCTCTGAGCTAGCAGTCAGTACAGACCCCGATATGGGGCTCAAACCTGTGAACCATGAGATCATGACCTGAGCTGAAGTCAGACACTCAAACCACTGAGCCACCCAGGTGCCCCAAAAAGTATATTTTATTTTATTTTATTATTTTTTTAAAAAGTATATTTTAAAAACATAAAAAAATAAAAAATAAAAATGTCAGGACACCTGGGTAGTTCAGCTGGTTAAGCATGTGACTCTTGATTTTGGCTCAGGTCATGATCTCACGGTTCATGAGTTCGAGCCCCATGTCAAGCTCCTCACTGGGCTCTGTGCTGACAGTCGGAAGTTGCTTGGGATTCTTTTTCTCTCTCCCCCTCTCTCTGTTCCTCCTCCACTGTGCTCAACCTCTCTCTCTCAAAATAAATAAATAAACTTAAAAAAAATTTTTTAATGTATTCAACTGAAATTATATTCAAAATAGAGAGGGGCACCTGGGTGACTCAGTTGGTTAAGCGTCCAACTTTGGCTCAGGTCTTGATCTCGAAGTTCGTGAGTTCCAGCCCCATGTCAAGCTCTGTGCTGACAGGTCAGAGCCTGGAGCCTGCTTTGGATTCTGTGTCTCCCTCTCTCTGTCCCACCCCTGCTCATTCTCTCTCTCTCTCTCTCCCCCTCTCTCTTTCTCCTTCTCTCTCTCTCCCTTTCTCTCTCTCTCCCTCTCTCTCTTTCTCCTCTCTTTCTCTAAAAAATAAATAAAAACAAAAGTAGGGATGGTGTTCTGAGCCTCTCCAGCCCCCAGCTACAGTCCACCTCTCCTGACTTTCATCTCCGCCTCCTTTGCTGTCCCCAAACTGTTCTGACCATCCTCACAACCCCTCACCTGAGTGGTTCAGCGCCCCATACTTCTGACCTTTTGGGATCAGCTTCCCTCATTGAAACTTACTTGTCTTGTACCTGCTTATCTTTGGGATCCTCAACCAACTAGCCTGACAAATTCATTTAAACTGAGGTGCTAATGAATGATAATGGCCGAATGTGAATCTACTCCCAGATAACAACTAATTTCAGCAGCACCTTATTCTGAAGGGTAAGTCATACATTTCAAGCATGTGTCCCAGCCATCGGGGGAAGATATTTTAAGCAGGGGGATTTCCTCAAACCCCTCAAATTACACCGTGTAGACAGCTGCCTATCCCACATGATCTGGCCAGCTCCTTGGCACCCAGTTATCTGCACTCAGGGGACACTAAGAGGAAACAGGTCTATTCCTCTTCGTAACAGAGCTTGGAAGCAACCACTGGACTATTTATGGCACCTAAAGGAAAAGGGCATTTACTCTGGAACCTACCCAGAAAACTCACATTCCGTGGGCTTAGAGGTGAACTTCTCTATCTAATCTCCGGGGATGGCCGAACGACAGTGCCCAGATTAACCAAAATGAGGGAGCTGGGTCACACAAACACTGAGAAAGGACTGGTAAGAGACAGGGAAGCGTCACAGGTACAAAGACTCTAGACATCGATAGGAATTTATATGAGCACACGTATGAGAGAACATTGAACCTAATAATAAAAATAGCTGCCTTTTTTCAGGTGCTAACGATATTAACTATACGAAAGTATTTGCGCATTTTAAATGATCTAACACTCTGGTATTGAAGAAAATCAGGGTCATTATTTCCATTTCAGAGAAGGAAACTGAGGCAAAGATAGGCTAGGCAACTACCCCACAGTCAAATGGAAATGAGATTTGAAGCCTACTCCTCGGACTCCCAAGTTCATGGTTGGAACAGAAACTTAGCGACCTTTCATGTTTCATGTTTTAAGAATTGAAAAGCTGAGGGTCCTAGAACATTCTTTTTGATTCTCCAGAGACCCTGGTTACCCCGGCTAAAAAGGAGTTTGCTACCTCACGAGGCAACCTGACCCATACAGTCCTACTTGTTGGGAAGCTTTTAAAATATTCAGTTAAAGTCTGTTTTTCTGTAAGTTCATTTGGTCTTAACCATGCCCTCTGGAGAACTCAAAACAAAGCTGTTTCTCTCCGTGCAGCCATTTTGGTATGGGGAGAGAGATCATGAGCCACACTTCCTCTCCCCACCCCCAGCCTTGGGGTAGTCTCAGTCCCAGGAGAGCTCACTGTGGAACTGTTCACTCTTAGACTCATCAGTGACACAGAAAAGCCCCAAAGTGCCACCTAGGTGTTGGGTCTAAATTTGGGTGATAGGTTGGATCCCAGTTAAATTACTCATGAAACATACTTTACCTATGAAACATCACCTTAGCATAAGCCATTTGACTCCCCCATAAAAGCATGGAATTTATCTAATATAGCAAATAACGGCTAACATCTATTGAGCCCTTTCTATGTGCCAAGAACAGTGCTAAGTGCTTCAGAAACACTTTCCCACCCCCAACCCAAGCGCTCCATGAGGCAGGTACTGTCATGATCCCAGTTTTACAGATGAGGAAACTAAGACCCAACTATTCTGAGGTCTTCTTCTCATAATTGCATGTCTTTCTTTCCCTCTGAGGTGAGGAGAAGGTAAGGGCAGGACAGAACTTGCTGTCCCCAGAATGAGACTTGGGTTTTCCCATCTCTCTTTGTTTACACACCGCCTCTCTCCGTTTGGGCTCGTTTCTTCACAAACATTTATTAAACACCCCTCACATAGTCAAACACTTATTCTACAGTGACTAGAGTTAGGACACAGTATGCAAAAAAAATTATGTATGATACCCTCTACATCTGATCTCCAGGGTCAGGGATCTTCAGGGAGGAGGTAGCACCTGATGCGGGTTTTGAAACATAAATAGGAAGACAGGAATCAACCAGTCAAAGGACGGGACAGGGAAATTCAAATTTCAGCAAGAAGGAACAGCATGTGTAAACACCCAGAGACACGAATTTGCATGGAAGGAAAGAACCCCACCGTATCGCTGTAAGTAGGGTCTAAAACGTTATAGGCCTAAAATAGAGGTAAAGATTGCATTATTGCAAGGTTAAAGAAAAGGGCTATTTTTTGGTCGGATCTATGCTGTCACGAAAAGCACACAAAATAAGGGTGGTGAAACTCATTGTGTACATAATTGACTGCTCACTGAAGTGAAGTACAAAGGATCATGAGGCAGTCATTTCCAGTTGCCCTTAGAACACTCCATCCAGGGGCACCTGGGTGGCTCAGTCAGTTAAGCATTCAACTTCGGCTCAGTTCATAATCTCACGGTTTGTAGGTTCAAGCCCTACATAGGGCTCTGTGCTGACAGCTCAGAGCCGGGAGCCTCTTTCAGATTCTGTGTCTCCCTTGCTCTCCGCGCCCCCCGCATTTGCACTCTGGGTCTCAAATGTAAACAAAGGTTTAAAAACATAAATAATAAACAAAAAACAAAATAAAAAATAAAACACTCCATCCAAAGAGCTCTTTAGTCTGCCCCCATTTGAGAAAGCGGTAGAGTGCTTCTTGAGGATTCGTTGTCAATGGTAGTTACATCTGAAATTCAAATCATGACAGACTTTTTGCACCCAACAAAGGTCTCCAACTCATGACCCCAAGACCAAGAGTTGTGTGCTCTTCCGTCTGAACCCGCCAGGTGCCCCGCATTATCACAAACTTTTACCTTGCTACTGAGTATGAGCCCTGGGATGTAAAAGGAGTAGAGACAAATCCAGCTGAACAGGTAACCACAGGTGACCATAAAGAGTTGTGTGTGCTGTTCTGTTGAGTATGACTTTTATCTGAAGGGTGATGGAAAGCCCTAGAAGGATTTTGAACAGACCCAACTCAAGTGCCTCCTTCTATAAAAGCATTATTACCTGGCAACCACACTTGGTAGGGAATTCCTTTAACCCACGTGGTTTGTGTCATTTGGTCCCATCTCCCCTTAGAGGTAATACCCTGTATTATATGTTGTTATATGTTATGCATACATATAAGATGTGCTCCAAATATATTTGTTGTTTGAAGGAAAGAAGCAAAGGCAGAGGAATCCTTTGAGTTTCTCTGATTGTACAAATTAATCCATCAGAATGGAGCTCACAATGTGGATGAACTCTACGGAGACAAAAGAAAACTTTTAATGTGTTTATAAATATAAATGTGAATTATACAGCCATATTTATTCAAACGAAGCCTTTACTTTTTTATTTGCTCAATTCTATAGAACTCCAAAGTGCTTGGGACTGTCAGACACAAAACAACAAGGCAAGTGTATATGCCATCAGTATATTATTAATCAAGGATGGAATTGATTTATCAAGTTAATCTGCTTTGTAAAATAAGTGAAGGGCTAAGATATTTTACTAGGGCTAATTCCCCTGTCAAAATCCCAGTTACAGGTCTTACACTTGCAAGTCTATGCATCTCACTTGAGGAAGGGAGCTTAGATTCTACAGAAAGCCAACCAGATTGCAGGAAGACCCCCACCCTCCTCCAGGCCAGTGCTCCTCAAGGTGCAAGAGCAGCACCTGGAGAATTGTTCAGAAAGGCGGAAATGCAAATGTTGAGGCCCCGCCCCAGCAAGCCCACGGAATCAGAGATTTGGGGGGCGGGGGGGGGCAGGCCTGGCAATCTGAGTTGTAAAAACCCTCCAGGTGATTCTGATGCTGGAAGCTCAAGTTTCTCAGAGCCACTGCTTCCAGTTAGTTACTCTGGCTGGCTGCCCTTTGCAAGGAAAGGTGGAGATGGGAAATGCGGGAACCTGCTCCCGACTCTTCAGGGATCCTTATTATCTATCCGTTTGCTTTGCCATTACCCTAATACAGATGGAACGTAAGGCCCATTAGACAAAACATGAACCAGACCTGTTCCTCAGAACTGTGATGTCAGTTTTCCTTGGCTTTGCCTTTGGTCATTAAAAAAAAAACAAAACACGTATTGCTTCATGAACCACACTGGACTCTGAACTTTTCCCTTTTCTAGTAAAAGTACAAATTCCAGCTGCAATTCTTGACCAACAACATCTTTTACAGACGTTGCTGTCTTCTAAGCTTTGCCGAGTTCCAGAGATAAGATAAATAATTTACCAAATGTAGGTTTCTGATTACTCACTCTATTAGCATTTAGAGCAGAGAGCTCCGGCCCCTGGGGAGTTTGATTCGTTCAGATGCAGCCCATCTGCTTTTGTTTTTTTGTGGGGTGTTGGGGGGGTTGTCTGGGAAAGCCAGGGAGCTCCCAGCATCCCACACATACTTTAGGGATGAACTGCCTAAATCTTAAGGGTTTTACTGGAAATTCTGGGGAATGCTATTTTCTTATTTAAAACACACACACACACACACACACACACACACACACACACACACAACTGCTAAGACTTTCTTCCCCCCTGTACCCTTTTTTTTTATGCTGAGTAAAAACAAAACTCCACAATTTATTTTCATTTATTATACGAAATAAGAGGGCTGAGAGGGTATTTTCAATCTTGTGCAATTTATTTATCCTAAATGTATGCTGCACATTACAAGAGTAATTTCAGGATATTTGATAGAGGGGGTGGTAGTGGAGCTTCTCCTAAATCAAGTGACACTGTTTGGGGGGCTGGGAGGTGCGGTGGGGGTGGGGGGAGGGAAGGACCAGCCTGTCACATCAAAGTCTCATTTTTCTTCACTCACATCATTTCTGTAGTATTGTAGTGATATCAGTAGTGATAGATGCAATAGGTTGGCACTTGAGTTAGTTATTCCGTGGTCTCTTTCCTATATGGTAAATACACATCATTATTATTTTAGACAGTTCTTAAGAATAAACAAGACACAGAAGAAACAGCAAAAGTAGCTAACTCTGTGGGTCGTCTATTGCAAAAGCAGACGAAAAACTTGAGGTAAACCCAAGAAGCCGTGTATTGGGTATGTAACACATGCTCTTTTGGTTCCCTTCAGGATAACTTGATCAGCAACTTACTTCATCTCTTTCAAAAAGAAGTAGTGAACTCTGTGTCTGGATGGTATAACAGAGTGGTGAGAGGGTCTTATTTTGGTAATCTCTGACAACTAGAAGTTGCCTTTGGTCTCCCAAGCACGATTTTCCTGGACTGTCCTTATTTTCATGGACTGTCTTAATACAAGATTAAGACTGCATTATCCTACGTCTTCTGGTGAACACCCTGCACGTGAATACAGCAAAACCTGACTATTGTTTTTTAAAGTTTATTTATTTCTTTTGAGAGAGATAGCATGAGCAGGTGAGGGGCAGGGAAAGAGGGAGAGAGAGAATCCCAAGCAGGCTCTGCATCACCAGAGTAGAGCCCGACGCGGGGCTCGAGCCCACGAACAGTGATATCATGACCTGAGCTAAAACGAGTCAGCTGCTTAACCCACTGAGCCATCCCGGCGCCCCGAACCAGACTACTGTTTTCCTGTCAGTGATTTCCTGTCAGAAAAAGTTGATGGTCTCCCAATACCAAGTTGTACTGAAAATCTGTTGCATGAAAATGGAAATCATAGGGTTGGTTCAGGCAGTGCGCTTAGCTGAGAAATTCGCTCCGGAACAGCCAACAGTACATTAGATCGGGAATACCCCTCAAAGGTAAGGTAAGGACACAAAAGGAATTCCTTGTGCCTTACAGCTCTCGGTTGGAAGCAATTAAAAAGTGAAAGGTGTAAAAATGGTACTTGCTACCTATTTTGCGTTTCTCTGGGAGATTAACCTACTTTTTGGTTCATTTTCTTCTTCCTACATCCGTTGGTGTAAAGGCTGCGGTAGCCGGCAGCCTCAGAGGACTCCGGCTGCAACTGTGTCAGTAGAGTCCGGGTCTCTCCAGGACACGGAGCAATTCACCTCCATTTCCTTTGCTTTCTCCTCACAGCAGGTGAGAAGGCTGTCCGCTCTTCGACACATTCCCCCTGGTCATATAAGAATGTGCCAAGCCAAGGATGGTGAGTTAATAGTTGGAGCGTGTCCTCCTCCTCTCTTTTCCTGTCTAATGACATGTCCAAGAGGCTGGAGCAGTAAATCTGAGAAAAGCAGGATGTTAGCACACACACGCACACACACATACACACTCTCGAGGAGAACTCGGACCCAGCCCCTTGCTCTCCACACCAGCCTGCCGTATGCTGGATTTTAGGTTTCATATTGCTCCTGCAACATTTTTTTGGTTGGTTGGATGGCTGAATGAAACACAACCTCCCCTGCAGACATCAAAGCATGTTTCCAGCATAGCAAACTGTCCATCCAGCCTTCCGACTCTCCGGCTACATTCCAATTTAACTGGGGCTGCCTTGCATGATAATCAGGCCTAATTACCGCTTTATCCCTTGATTGTTGTGCTGAGTTTTGGAACTGCAGAGTCCTTTTCTCAGTTGGGTCCTGCCTCTTCCCGCCCTTCCCTCCTATTATTTAGCATGCCCGTCGGAGAGTTCTCAGATTTAGCCTTCATAATTAGCAAATAGTCGAATAGGGCAAGATTGTGCCTTTGGGATCTCATCGCTCTGTCCACTTAGCAAACCTGAATTCCTTCCACAACTGTGGGAAGACCTTGCCGTGTACAGGATATTCTGAATACCTCAGAGCTCTAAGAGATTTATTACCAGGTTAGAGAGTGAAACAGACCAGGAGATGATACCCACATTCCCCAGAGCTATTTTCCTACCTTTTCTCTTACCACACACACAAACACAAAATCATTTACAAAATGTTGAAACCAGAAGGAAAGAGATGTACACAAGGACTTTTGGAAACCCTCCACCAGTTCTTTCCCTTGGTACGATGCATTTGGAGGCCTTCCTTTCTCTAACTGAAGAAGACATCACAGGCAAAAATTGAAAAACTCGGATAATCCCGTTTACCTCCATCTGAAACCATCCAGGTAGATGTGAATTTAGCTTTTACCTTAAAGTTCTTGTTTGGGGCACCTGGGTAGCTCAGCCGGTTGAGCATCTGGCTTGGCTCAGGTCATGATCTCGCAGTTTGTGAGTTTTGAGCCCTGCATCGGGCTCCGTGCTGACAGCTCAGCTCGGAGCCTGCTTCGGATTCTGTGTCTCCCTCTCTCTGCCCCTTGCCTGCTCACGCTCTGTCTCTCTCACTCAAAAATAATAAATAAACATTAATAAACAAATAAAAATAAATAACATTCTTTTTAATGTACAATTGGATACATTTCCTGAGTGCCCACGGTGGTAGCTACAGGGGACTCCAAGACAATAGGACACAACTCTTGCCCTCAATGAGAATAAACCGAGCTTTAAAAGACTGTGAGCAGGGGCACCTGGCTGGCTTAGCCAGTAGAGTATATGACACTTGATCTTGGAGTCAGGGTTTTGAGTTTGAGTCCTACGTTGGGCATAGAGTTTACTTATAAATAAATAAATAAATAAATAAAGGACCACTGGCACTAAGTGAGGTCAGGGGAACTGAGATGACTGGGAAGGTCTAGATGCAAACATTCTTCAAAAATACAACTGGAGTGAAGCAAAAGTGACCTTGAGTTGATAACTGCTGAAGCTGGGTTTTGAAACATGGATCGGTCACTGTTACTGTTTTGGCTGTGTTTTGTGTTTGAAATTTTCTATAATAAAAAGTTGAGGAGAGGCTCCTGGGTGACTCAGTCGGTTAAGCATCCTGATATCGGCTCAGGTCATGATCTCACGGGTTCATGGGTTCGAGCCCCGCATCACGCTCTGTGCTGATAGCACAGAGCCTGCTTAGGATTCTCTCTCCTTCTCTCTCTGCCCTTCCCCCACTTGCTGTCCTTCTCTCTCTTTCTCTCTCTCTCTCCCTCTCTCTCAAAATAAACATTAAAAAAAATTTTTTTAAGTTGAAGGAAGGGAAGTAATTAGGGAATCATAATCTATCTGTAGATCCACCTGGAGGAAACGGGCTGAAATGCAGATTCTCTGGCCCACCCCAGTCCTAGTCGGTGTTTCTTTCCGGGGTTCGGGAATCTGCATTTTGAATAAACTCCTCACACTTGAGTTCCTTGCCAGGGGAGACAGCAAGAGGAGGCCTAAGAAAGAAGAAACACCATTTATCGGAGAAGAAAAACTTCCCTGGAAACCACTTCATGGGTCTGGACAATTTCAGAACTAGAAAGAGGACCTTAGGGATCCTGAGTGCGTCTGGGCCAGAAGCATCTCAAACTGTAAGGTTCCTGGGAATCACCTGGGAATCTTGTTCAAATGAAGTAGGTTGGGGTGGGGCCTGAAATTCTGCATTTCTAGCCAGCTCCCAGGTGAAGGCTTGGAAGCACTCTTGTATTAGCAAGGATTTGTACTTTACAGATCAGAAAACCGAGACTCACAATAATACTTGCTCTTAATTGCAGGCATCAGGCACATCCCTTTATGTTGTTGTTTTTGGAGGTCGAGCCGTGTAGGAGCCCCTTACGGGCTGGCTATGGGCAGCACGCTGCCTTATTTCAGGACTGCAAACGTGGGCCAGCCCTGGAGCTGAGCTACGGTACAGATTTCTCCTCGGCACCGGAGGGGTGATCTGAGGAGCCTCCATGTGGCTATTCTGCCAGTCTGTTATTTCTTATCATCATTACGGTATCTCCCAGGTCTGGGCTCTTGAATTTTTGCAATTCCGGGAGACTTCTTGGGTAATAATTAGATCTATTAGAATTCATGACCCAACGCCTGCGCCTAGACTTTACCATATTTTTAGTCCAATGTTAGTGCATTGGGCAAGTTAGCTATCCTGAGTCGCAAAGACAATTTGGTTTATAATCTATTAAATATACTCCGTTGTATCAGGACTGGGGAGCATTTTTTGACACAGGAAATCTTGATTCACACAGTGACTGGTCAACTCAGATAGATATCTGATTATCCCAGACCTGGGACAGATTCAGATATCCTTCCCATCCTCCCTGAAGGATGGATAAGATAGTTTATCATCCTTAATGAAAGGAGATGCTTGGGGAGGGGGTACTTCCTAACCTTTGAGGATGAGGTCAGAGGCCATTCCTGCTCTCTGTGTCCCTGTCAGTGACAACTCAGGACAGGGCATGGTCTATGATCACGGACTTCTGGGTAAGGAAGCACTAGAATAGGACATTTGGACTCAAGACATTTCTTAACAAAAAATGTTACCAGAACCTGCCTCACACACAGGCACACCCATTCTCTGCCTAGCTCCTCAAAAAGCATCTTTTTCTCTGGCCTCCAATTTCTGTTGGGAGGAAATGTCTCTGGGTTAGAACAGTCTGTGACCTTTCCCAAAGACATGAGCCGGTGTCCTCTTGAAACATCACATGTTACATTTGTATCTTTCACCCCTAGTCCAACGACACATTTTCTCTAAGCCTTCCTACCTAGAAATGCTGAGGGGACAGATGAATGGTAGGCAGAATCTCCAGTCCTTGCAAGTCCCAATCAGAGTGAAGCTTGAAAGCTTCCCTTAGGATCAGAGTCCAGGGAAAAGTTAATTTTTGGTTCCAGGCATGTGGACTTAGGTTTTTGTGGGGGTGAAGAGTGAGGGCTTGGAATGAGTAAACTCTGGGGGGGGGCGGCGCTGGGGCACTGGGGTGCAGGGGGAGGGGAGCAGGGCCTCCCTGGAGCCCGGAGCCTTTAGTAATCTGCTTTGTGAATGGAGCTAAAGGGGGAGGGGGGTGTACATACTTGAAATTCCTTTATCTGGGTGGGCTCCTTCTCTAAGGACTTTCAGGATGTGGGAAATGGAAGATGAAAGAGGCTGCATTTCCAGCCTATCAGGTTACAGGGTGTTAAATGGAGAGAGGGAAAGCAGTGGGGGGTGGAGGGGTGGAGAGGGGGACCGGGGAAGGCCACTTCCAGGGGGGCCAGGGAAACCCAGTTTGGGAACTGGCTGGGGGAGAGTGAGAAAGAAAGAGAGCCGGGGCGGGCTGAACACGTTTCACATCACCTCAGAGCTGTGGAATTTCCTCTCTTCTGGGGGGAGGCCTTGAAGATGCAGTTGGTTTAAGGTTAGTCGGTGATGAATAATCGCCCAGAGGCGTCCGATGGAGGGTGTTACTAAGGGACTGGTGTTCACCGCGGAGAAGCGGCGGTGGGGAGGGAGGTGGGAGCCGGGCCGACCTCGGCCTGAGCCGGTAGGCAGATGCTGTGACCCGCGAGTGGAGACCGTGTATGGGTTTCATCCGTGTCTAACTCCTGTGGTATGCAGAGCCTCAGCCTCGGGCCCGGGGGGGGGGGGGAGCAAGAGGAACGGGAAGGGCCTTAGAAAAGGCGGGAGAGCCTCCTACGTGGGTGAGGGATCCCGGGGCCCCGCTTTGTGTCTCGGGGCGTCCCCGGGGCTGTCCTCTGCAGCTCGGGTTCGGTTCCAGGCTAGCCACTTGCTCCACGCCACTCAGCGGACGCAGCCTCTCTCTCTCCGAGGCCTTACCTCCCAAGAGTTGGGCCTATTTCTTAAATTCCACCCGGGCTGGGGTCCTTCCTTGTGGAAAGGACACCTCCACGCCAGTGTGTGCAAAGCTGGGTAAGTCGTTCCCGAGGCCAGGGACGCCTCTGAGGAAAAAGAATACGGAAAGTGCCGGGTCAAGTTCTAGTCCAGACGGGTATAATAGACGGGGGTGGG
This sequence comes from Suricata suricatta, assembly GCF_006229205.1. Taxonomy (NCBI): domain Eukaryota; kingdom Metazoa; phylum Chordata; class Mammalia; order Carnivora; family Herpestidae; genus Suricata; species Suricata suricatta. The sequence goes on along the minus strand of NC_043706.1, from coordinate 34,565,311 downwards.
AACCCGGAAGCAAGCAATTTGGAAAGCGCGTATAGAGAAAAGGAGTATTTATGAAAACCTGATACCAACCTTCATCAGGCAACGTATTGTTCTAATAATATGATGAGTAGAAAGTTATTATATGGCATATAAATCAGGGAGTACCACAGAGACAAAAATATTGCCTGTTTGGGAAGAATCAGAATACAATAAAATACACTTGTCACAAACCATACCAAGCTTCATTTAATCTTTCTTTTTTTCTCTTGTTTCAGAAAGCTGTTTAGGATTTTGCAGCCTATCGGGGTCATCGTTTTCAGACATCTATTAGCGCCACATTGCAGTCGCGTGAGAGGCTCACTTAATAAAGATTTCTGGTTGATAGACTGCAAAGAGCAAACGGGCTTTTGCACCATTTCTTTTGAATTGCTACTGAGCTAAAAAACAATACTCGGTCCATTTTTTATCATTTTGCAAACTGAACACACATTCTCCCTCTTTTCCAAACACCTTCTCCCCAACAGTTTTGGAAAATAAATATGGTGTTTCTTCCTCTGTGTTATCTCTGCTCTCTGTAGCCTTGACCCTTGCCAGACTGAACTAAGCTTCCCTAATCTACACTGCTGCTTTTTTTAAAGATTTTATTTTTTTAAGTAATCTATGCACCCAACATGGGGCTCAAACTCACAACCCCTAGAACAAGAGTTGTGTGCTCCGCAGACTGAGCCAGTCAGGCGTCCCTCTGCTGTTCCTTCCTGACACCCTCAGTCATTCCCCAAGTTTGACTTCTTTTTTTAAGGTGAATTACGTTTGGGAATAGGAACTATTATTTGAACTGGCCCTTCTGGATTTCTTAGTGGTTTCCTAAGAACAGGTAAGGGAGGTAACTCAAGTGACATTTCCTTTGTGCCCAAGTGAAATAAGCTAACAGCGTGTTTTCTATTCTTAGTTGACATGAAAATTAATTTTTGAAAGTCCCATAGTCAGCTTAGTCCATCATAACCTGCTGTTGACCTTAGTGGAGGATCTAAGGACTCGACTGTTAAAATTAGAGCCGACGTTGAGGACTAGCCCTATTTACCAGCTGTGCACCTTATTTTTATTTAACTAACACTTATACAGCATTTACTATGTGCCAAGCACTGTTCTAAGCGTTTTACAAATATTTACTTGGCTAATCCTCATACGAGTGTTATTATTACGTAACGCTATTATGAAGTAGTGTTATTATTGTCCTTGCTTTACAGATGAGGAATCTGAGACAGGGAGATGGGAGGGAATTTGCCAACTGCCAGCTTTAAGTTTCCTTCCCTAGCACATCGCCTGTCGGGGGAGATGTGGCTCCGTTTCCACATCCGCCACCGCACAACCTTGGACAAGTCACTGTGGCACTGGGGGCATGGGAAGCCTGTGAAACTGTGGCATCAAGGAAGGCAGGGCCTTTACACACACCCCGAGAGCCCGAAGAGCAAAGCCAAAGGGATGGGAGACTTCGAGGGCTGCTCCTCCCAGCCCATCACCATGTAGAGCAGCATACCTTCTTATAATTCAATTCACAGCCTCAGTCCTGGACCATTTCCGTTTCCTTGAACTGCATCTAGACATGATTCTGGTCCCCACCAGCTTCTGACCTCATTACTCATTCTGTTTACGGCTTGGCCTCACCCTTCAGACTGCCCTGATTTCCCAGATAGGAATTTGGCTGCCCTCATTGACTGATTCAGATTTTTGCCCCAGCCACGTTGCGTTAAGCCCTCGTGGGTGTGGGGCCCTCTGGTCTGACGGAGACTGGCACCCCCTTCTGTCTTCCCCCAAACCCCTGTCATGGTAAGGGGGGGGCCTCTGTGAATACATCCCGCTCCAGAGAGTTACAGCAGGGTTACAGAGGACACCGTGAAATCTGGGGGGACACCATTGAGGGATATGGAGTTGGGACTTGGATAATGTGGTGAAGGAGGCTTTTGAGGAAGATGTGATTGTACAGAACAGGGTAGAGGAAGGTTAAGGCTCTGGAGGGGGGGGTGTCCATGAATAAGGTACAAATGACAGGCGAGGAAGGGCTAAGGTGAGGTGCCCAGTGGAAATAGCAAGGGAGAGGCACCTGTGGGAGACAGAAGAAAAGTCTCAGGACATTTGGTCTTTGCCAGATTTGAAGGCCAGAGGGTGTGGAAGGTCATGCACGGTGATTCTAGGTTTCACGGCTGAAGCCCCTGGGAAGCTGCTAAGGTAGTTGTGAGAAAGTGTGGAAGGGCCTAGAGTAGTGGCTGGTAACTGGGTACAGGCTCCAGAAATGTTCACAGAATGTGATATATTTATGCCGACTCTCTTGGGCTTGTCATTAAAATATTAATACCCCATGGAACTATAAAACGAAGAGCCTTGAACACCTTTGTCTTAAGGGTAAGAGGAAGGACTGAGAAGAGGCTACCAGGGCTCCCCTGTTTGGGTTACTGTGAGGGAACGAGGAACCCGGAAGAAAAACCTCATCTAGAATATTCTTATGCCAGGAGAGTGAAGGATGGGAGAGGCCAGAGGAAGGAGAGGCAGGGTTGGCAGCAGAGTGGATAGGAGGAGGCAGCCTTCAGTCAGTCACTGCACAGAAGTCGTGGGGGGCGGTGGGGGTGGGCACCAAGGTGCCAGAGATGGAGAACCACAGCACTGGGCGAGCACGTGAGCCACTCT
>NC_043706.1:34561070-34562550 GCF_006229205.1 Suricata suricatta | reverse complement strand
TCATCTAGAATATTCTTATGCCAGGAGAGTGAAGGATGGGAGAGGCCAGAGGAAGGAGAGGCAGGGTTGGCAGCAGAGTGGATAGGAGGAGGCAGCCTTCAGTCAGTCACTGCACAGAAGTCGTGGGGGGCGGTGGGGGTGGGCACCAAGGTGCCAGAGATGGAGAACCACAGCACTGGGCGAGCACGTGAGCCACTCTAAGCAGGTGGTGGCTGCTGTCATTGTCTTTCCAGCTCTGCTCTTTACATTTGAAGTAGAGAACCAGCCTGTTGTCCCTTCCAGTTCTAGAGAAGTCCACTGCTCTCTTAGTACCTGGTCATACTTTAGCCTCCTCCTCCTCCCTAAGGCCACCTCACTCGCCATCTAGGGTCTCCTTGTGGTCGGCCCACTGAATCTTCTCTTTCACCCATTATGTTTTATCATCTGTCTCTTCTCCTGGAAACTTAGGCCACAAGTGAAAACAGTTTTTGCAAAGAGGGAAAACTCTAAAAACTAAATGAATTTTTTTTCTGAGCCCATGTTTGAACCATATACATGTTTTTTAAAATTTATTTTATTTTTTAAAATTTTTTTATTTTTTAATGCTTTTTATTTTTATTTTTGAGAGAAAGAGAGATTGCAATCAGGGGAGGGTCAGAGAGAGAGGGAGACACAGAATCTGAAGCAGCCTCCAGGCTCTGAGCTAGCAGTCAGCACAGAGCCCGACACGGGGCTCAAACCCACGAACCATGAGATCATGACCTGAGCTGAGGCCGGACATTTAACCGACTGAGCCACCCAGGAGCCCTTAAAAATATTTTTTAATAGTTGTTTTTTTTAAGCCTAGATGCCTTTTTATTTTTTTATTTTCTTTAAAATTTTTTTTATGACTTTGTTATTTTATTTTGAGAGACAGAGAGCAAGCAGGGGAGAAGCAGAGAGAGAGGGAGACACAGAATTTGAAGCAGGCTCCAGGCTCTGAGCCGTCAGCACAGAGCCAGACTCAGGGCTTGAACCCACAGACTGTGAGATCATGACCTGAACCGAAGTCAGACGCTTAATTGACTGAGCCACCCAGGCACCCCTAGATGCCTTTTTTTTAAATAGTTTATTTTCAAATTGGTTTCCATAATACACCCAGTGCTTCTCCCCTCAAGTGCCCCCCACCATGACCATAGCCCCCTCCCTTCCTCCCCCTTCCCCTTCAGTCCATGGTTTGTTTTCAATATTCAGTAGTCTCCCTTGATCTGTGTCCCTCACTTTTCCCCACTCTCTTTCCCCCTTCCTCTCCCCATGGTCCCCTGCCAGGTCTCTCCTGTTAGACTTATGAATGCAAACATCTGCGACTTATTTCACTTAGCATAACACCCTCAAGGTCCATCCACTTTGCTACAAATGGCCATATTTCATTCTTTCTCATTGCCATATAGTACTCCATTGTATAGATAAACCACATCTTCTTGAACCATTCATCAGTTGATGGACATTTAGGCTCTTTCCA
>NC_043706.1:34519365-34560970 GCF_006229205.1 Suricata suricatta | reverse complement strand
CCATATTTCATTCTTTCTCATTGCCATATAGTACTCCATTGTATAGATAAACCACATCTTCTTGAACCATTCATCAGTTGATGGACATTTAGGCTCTTTCCATGATTTGGCTATTGTAGAAAGTGCTGCTATGAACATTGGGGTACATGTGCTCCTATGCATCAACACTTCTGAATCCCCTGGGTAAATCCCTAGCAGTGCTATTGCTGGGTCATAGGGGAGTTCTATCGATAGTTTTTTGAGGAGTCTCCACACTGTTTTCCAGAGCGGCTGCACCAGTTTACATTCCCACCAACAGTCTCCAGCATCTATAGTCTTTTGATTTGTTCATTTTAGCGACTCTGACCGGTGTGAGGTGGTATTTCAGTGTGGTTTTGATTTGAATTTCCCTGATGATGAGTGACGCTGAGCATCATTTCATGTGCCTGTTGGCCATCTGGATGTCCTCTTTCGAGAAGTGTCTATTCAGGTCTTCTGCCCATTTCTTCACTGGATCATTCATTTTTCGTGTATGGAGTTTACCTAGATGCCTTTTTTAACGTTTTTGTTTATTTGGTTTTGAGAGAGATAGCATGTACCTGCAAGCAGGTGGGGGAGGGGCAGAGAGAGAGGAAGAGAGAGAATCTCAAGCAGGCTCAGCACCATCAGCACAGAGCCCTATGCAGGGCTCCATCTCATGAACCGTGAGATCATGACCTGAGGTGAAACCAAGAGCCTGGTGTTCAACTGACTGAGCCACCAACGTGCCCCAAATACATAATTTTTTACATGTCCCATTTTTAAAAAAAATGTAGTTATATATTATTGAGAAACAGAGATACAGAGTATGGGAGAGGCAGAGAGAGGGGGGAGACACAGAATCGGAAGGAGGCTCCAGGCTCTGAGCTGTCAGCACAAAGCCCGAGGCAGGGCTTGAATTTAACAAACTGTGAGATCATGACCTGAGTCGAAGTCCAACGCTCAACCAGCTGAGCCACCCAGGCGCCCAACGTGTCCCATTTTTAACTTGGATTATGATTTGTAGGGGCCCAAGGACTGTGTCAGGCTTTGAGAAGGTGTTAATACATCAGGCCTTCCCTAGAGATCACAGTTTGATTGTTGGACAGAATAGTCCCAGCGCCACCATTTAGTTTTCCAGGGCTAGGTGCTGTGTTAATTACTTTATATTTGTTCTCACTAAATCCTCACAGGGACCCTGTCAATTGCATATGCTACATCCCCCATTGGATGAGGAAATGAAGACTCAGGGATTAAGTAACTGGTCCAGTTACAGCTGTGTGTGCTGATTCCAAGCTGACATTTATTGAGCCCTTACAACAGGCCAGGCTCTGGACCAGAGCTTCACATTGGAATCTCAGGAAGCACTATGAGTTAAGGATTCTTATTTTCCAGGTCAGGAGGAGGCAGGTGCAGAAAGGTTAAATAACTTGCAAATATACCACTCCTGGGACGCTAGGGAAGCAGCCTGCCATCCTAACTAGCGGGGCTCCTCCTCTTTGCTCTTTGAATGCTGCATTTAGTTATTACAATACCAAAAGAAGTTCTGTGTGCTTTGGTTTCACTCTTGAAGCGATCCCAGGGACGGACCCTCAGGGCCGCACTGCGTCAAGGTTCCGAGGTACGCCCTGACTGCGAAGGGAGCGGTGCAGGGGAGGGCTGGGAGGGGGAACTGGTTAATAACTGCGCAGAGCAGGAGCGGCTCAGCGGTGTGAGGACCGCCTCTGTGCGCGCCCTGGAAATGCAAACCGCTCTGCTCTCGGCTCGGCTTCCCCCGCTGGCCCAGCCTGGCGGGGAGCCCTGCTGGAAGGGAAGCCTCATCTGAGGGAGCAGCCACAGGACCCTGGAGCCCTGGCTTCCCCCTCTCTGACCTTTAGCTCGAGCTGATGAATTGGCAGCAACTGTGTGACATCAGGGAGACATTTTCTTTTTTTGTGAGCTCAGAGCTTCCACGTAAAAATACCTCGGTCACAAGACTGAGGCTGCCGAAGCCCAGGCACACTTGTGGCCGCAACAGGTGATGGGCACCTGCTCCAAGCCCTCCAGCAGTCTGCGTAATCCCAGGGATTCCGGGCAGCCTTGTGGATGACCATGTAAGGGTGCTCGCTGGCCTTATTTATCCCGCCGCGCCGCCAGCTCTTAGCCCTGCAGGGGCAGGATAGCAGGGGCTGGGCACACTGGGCGGGCACCCAGGAGCCCTCAGCCTCCAGCACTTTCTTTTATGTGACCACTCTCCTTGTCCTCACCCTTGGTGACAACTAGCACTTGGTTACAATGAAGTGAGTTCAAAAGGTATCCAAACATGTCTTTTCCTGACTTTTGTGTGGTTGGGGCGGGGAGGGGGGCCATCAGGGAGTGAGGAATCTGATGTCTAGACGAGAGTGGTAGAAAGAACCATTATTTTAATATAGCAAAAGTCAATTGCAGGGAACGTAGATCTCTAAATACTGCAGACCCCTCATTTTAGAGAGGGGAAACTGCAGGCTCAGTTTGGGGCTTGCCCAAAGGCCTCATGGCCTCTGAGTGGCATAGGCAGGACTAGAATGATGGTCTTGGTTCCCTCACTAATAAAATGCTGTGGTGGGATTTAATGACATCCAAGATTTCCCTCAAGAACTTAAATGTAAGGGCCATCCAGTGGCTCAGCTGGTTAAGCGTCCGTCTCTTGATTTCAGCTCAGGTCATGACATTATGGATTATGAGATCGAGCCCCGCATTGGGCCCTGCACTGACAGCATGGAGTCTGCTTTGGGATTCTCCTTCTCCCTCTCTCTCTGCCCCTCTCCAACTCGTGCACACATACACACACACTCCCTCAAAATAAATAAATAAACATTAAAAAAAAAGAACTTAAGATGTGAAATCATAACTGAGCGACTCTCTGAGGCTCCCTGAGGAATCCTAGTAGATCTAGTAGACCGGGGCTCAGACAAGACAGGATACATCATGAGGAAGCGGGGGGTGCATTAGAAGACCAGGGAACTCCCAGACATTGGGATAGACGATTTCATGACCTTTGATACCCACCTGGTCACTTCAGTCCCTTCCCCCCATCTTAGACATAAACATTTACCCTAGAGCAGCTTTCCTTCCCTTCCCTTCCCTTCCCACACATACACATTCCCTAATTTCTGCTTGTTCACTGGATCTCTGTTACTCCAGCTTATATGTCTGTAGCTTTCCACTGCCTTTTATTAAGGAGTCACTCACAATGTGATTTAACACTCACTGTCACATATAATCCTCCTACCTCTGTCCTGATTTAAGTTATCATCCCCATTATGTAGATGAAGAAAGCCAAGGCTCAGAAATTTCCATACCTGCATATTCCCATAGTTTATAAATGGTAAGTTCCTGGGGCGCCTGGGTGGCTCAGTCGTTCGTGTGTCCAACTTCAGCTCAGGTCATGATCTTTTGGCTCATGAGTTCAAACCCCTCATTGGGCTCTGTGCTGACAGCTCGGAGGCTGGAGCCTGCTTCAGATTTTGTGTGTGTCTCTCTCTCTGCCCCTCCCAGCTCACACTCTGTCTCTCTCTCTCTCTCCTTCAAAAATAAATAAACCTTAAAAAATAAGTGGTAAATTCCTATAGTGACTGAAATCTAACTGGAAACCAGGCTTCATTTCTTATATTACCTCCCCAGTGTCACCTCCCTGCGTTATGTCTTCAGCAGCCCTAAAGCTCTGGTCATGGCCCATTAAATTCACTTGGACGTAACAGGTGCTAAGAAGCTGGAGGTCACCGGCTTTATTCCTGTGAGGACCCACTATCTTTGTCCTACTCCAAGACCACAGACTCTATGTGCCCTTGAACTTGAGGAATACTCGGAATTAAGAAGCGTCTTTCATGACTACTGGACAAAAGTAGAAAGTAATCAGTTATCGTTTTGTTCCTCTGAGCTTCCTAGGAGCTAAAGAGAACGCAAGCCCACCAGATTGTCAGGGTTGATAAACTTCGTCATACAGATCGATTTGGATACGTTTCCTAAAGCAGCAGTTTGGGAGCTTTCCTGTAACTGAATTCTGTAGTTTGGGGGAGTAAGCTATCTTTTGGCCACCCTGAGTCATGCTCCCCGTGACATCTCCAGCTGGTCGGCAGGTCACACCAGGTGGGTGGAGGCCACAGCAGAAAATGTGATAATACCCGGTAGGTTCCAGGGAGCTTCTGGGAGTAGTGACTCTCAAACAGGTGTCAGCAGGGAACTGACGCTGGAGAGGCTAGGTGGGTGGGATTTGGCATGAAACCGTGCAGATACGGCCATTTCTTTGTTCATTCTTTGTGCTTTCCTTCCATAGGGACTTACTGAACACCCCTATGGGTGAGTTAGATCTGGGGCTGTGTTGGACACTGAGGATTCCAAAGCTAATAATGGGGTTAGAAGTTAATATTCTAACTCTGGAGACCAACATATAAGCAAGCCATTATTCTACAATGTGAGACATGGCATCAGAGCTATGGTCCCTTAATGGAGGAAAGAATTCGTTCTGCTGGGCTGGGAGTGAGGGACTGGGCTGGGAAGGTGTCCTTTGAACAGAGATAGGAGGAGGGGAGAGTACATTCCAAACCCAGAGAGGAGCTGGGGCAAAGGTACAAAGCCTGAGTGAGCACAGCCTGATCAGGGAACTTGGAGTCCAGCATGTTCCATAGAAAGCAGCCTTGTTTTTTTATGCAAAGAAGAACTTTTGTGGGTGTCAGTCTGTATCATCATCATAATCATCACCATCAGACCTAACATTTATAAAACTGACTATGTACCAGGCAGTCTGCTAAGTGCTTTACTCACATCTCCTATTTTAAATACAACAACCCTAAGAGGTAGTTCTTAACACCTTTTATAGCTGAGAAACAGGTGTAGGGGCCAGGAAGATACTACCCCAGTTTAAAAAGCGCCTGTGCTGTTCTTGTCCCAATTGCTTCTTTTCCCTTTCCTTTATAGATTTTTGTTTTGGAGGCGTGAGCTTTTTTCTCGCATGTGTGTTTGTATGGTCATGTCCAGACCCCCTCCTGTCTGACCGGGCACTCGGGAAGGTCACCCATTTGGTCTTGGCCTTTACCTCCCCACAGTGTTCCAGCAAGGGACGGTGTATGCATTGAACCAAACCTGAAGTTCCGTTTGTTGTCATTGTTTTTTTTTTTTTTTTCCATGAGAAAATTAACCCCAAAGAAGAACTGAAACATACAGAGAAGACTTTATTGTACACACTGCTCCTGCCCAAGGCATTTGCCGAGATCATGTTCACAAAGACCGGACTATTACTGGAAAGTGGTCCTTTAAATATGTGTGTGGGGGGTGTGGTGTGTGGGGTGGGTGTGTTACAAATTGAAAGTTAAGTAGGCTCTGATTTTAGAGAGCTTTAGATGCCATCTGGAGCTTAAAACTTGATTTTATGATGATAATCAAGAAAAAGGGAAGGGGGGTTGTCCTCTGCCTGGGACTCTACGCTAGCACATACCTTTTCACATTCCGCCTCGGTGAGCAGCGAGAAGTGTTTGAGGGCTCAGAGACATGCAGTTTAAGAAGAGTCTGTTGGATGCAGGATGGGTTGGAAGGGACAGGATTTGAGAAGGCTCCAGTTTACAAGTCATGATCAAATCTGGGGGTGCGGGGTGGGGAGTCAGGGCCTGAATTTTGGTGATGCTGATGGTCGTGGAAAGGGGATCTTGTAAAAGGAGCTAACCCAGGGTAAATATATTTTTATACGTAAACCCTGGCTCATCAGTTTTCCAAATTGGATTGGGATGGGGGGGTTCGGTTTTTGTATGTGTATGTGTGTGTGCTTTTTGTTGTTTTTTGTTTTGTTGTGTGTGTTTTTTTTTTTTTTTTTTTACCATGGGCCCCACCTGTATCGTTATGATACATTCGCTTTTGCAAATCTTTCCTCTGAATCCAGGATGTCACTTGTCCTCGGTACCTGAATGAGCCGTAAACACCAATGCATAAAGGCTTGAATCTGTGTCTAAACTTAGCCCCCCGCTGACTTGGAAAGAATCTCAACTTGGCAAAATGCCTTCCTCTCTCTTCAAGCAGCAGGTCTAAAAAGTAGCTCTCTAACCACCCCCCCCACCCCCCTAACTAATGAACTATATCTAATAGCCGCTCTTTACAGAGTCCTTTGAGAAAGAGATGGCGTTTGTTTTTGACCTCATTATCCATTTCAGCCTGTCCTTGATGAAAATAATCGCCCCTTAGGCAGGTACATTCCTCACATTCCTCTCTCCGCTAGCTGCTAAGACGTTGTTAACCCCAGCGGCCATGGGAAAATGCTGCCGTCTGCTACAGAGAATCTAAGGGGAGCGGGCACAAGATAACAAGAGGTGAAGAGGTCAGAGTGGAAGCCTCTTTCATCTTTTCAGGCTGTTTCCAACCCAGACAAAGGATTCTGTCCAGGGGTGCAAGGCCCACGCGGCTTTATTTTATGGTCTGGCCCTGAAAGGGGGTTGGGAGGGCGGTGTCGTATCTGGATATTGTTTTGGAGGCCAATGCCTGGCTCCCGGGAAGTCCTCGACTCCTGGGGGAATGCTAAGTGGAAGGAAGGGCAAGCCGCCCCTGCCTGGGCGGAAGAGACCACCCAGCTACTCAAAGGGGAGCGTGGAGGGCTTGAATGGAATGAGCTGTCCTGCAGGATTTATCATTCAGACAGTGAGATTAAGGGTGTGAGGCTGTTTAGCAGCTTCAAGTCGGAGTAGCTCCAAGATTTACAGAAGAGAAGGGGGGAGGGAAAAGTGGGGGGGTGGGCGAGGGGGGCGTGGGGAGGGGCAGTATGGAGATGAATGGAGTGGTAAGGACTGTTTGGTAAACTGTGTGGGTTTGGGGAGAGCAGAATCCAAATTTCCTCCCAGCTCGCCCCTAACCTGCTTTATGACTTTGAACAAGTCATTTCTCCCTTTTGTACAGTGACGCGATCGCAAGGGGACCAGAAGGTGCCTCGGGGGCTGCCTGCTCCGCCCCCTCCCCCCACGCTTTTCCTCAGCTCGCCTCATTGATTGTGCCTTATTAGAAAAGTAGCATGGCCACGTTATCGATAATTGAAAGTCAGCCACCCTCCATCGTCCCCAAATCCGCCGTCCAGTCCCCAGCGCCTTGAGAACGGCCGCCCTTTGGGAGGATTTCCCTCCGACCTCTTTTCACATGTATATATCCTTTTTAAATGTTAAAAAAGATTTATTTATTTTTAAAGACTTATTTTTGAGAGAGATAAAGAAGGGAAGGGGCAGGCGGGTGGGACAGAAGATCTGAAGCAGGCTCTGGATGCAGGGCTCCAACTCAGAACTGTGAGATCATGACCTTAGCTGAAGTCAAGATGCGCAACTGACTGACCCACCCGGGTGCCCCCTTAAACATTTTTTTAAGTGTTTATTTATTTATTTATTTTGAGGGAGACAGAGAGCGAGTGAGTGGGACAGAACTACGCTGCGTAGTTCTCTCTCCGTGTTCCGCTAGGGCCCCACTTACCCTTCAGGCCTAGCGCACCTCCTCCCCGTCGCTTTTCCGAATGCTGCTCACACCTTTGCACCCAGCGCCTTTATTAAAAACTCTCCTCAAAGTTCCCAGTTTTGACTGTGCCATCTGTTTACTGCTGGGACTCTGATGGTCCCAGAATATATATCATTAGTACTTTCCGGATTATTACACACAGTCTCCGTGCACTGTAGCTGCATCGCACTGTGTTGGATGTGTGCATACATACAGAGTACACACACGCCTAATTCACGGAGCCATTCCCTAATCTGTCCATGTGCGCTCTGCTTCCTGTTTGTGTGTGTGTTTGTTTTGGTTTTGGTTTTGGTTGTTTGGTTTTCTTTTTTTTTTCTTTTCTTCTTCTTTTCAGTATTTCTGTGAAATACCCGCCAGACAAGAAATCATGGTTCCATCGGGGTCACTTCCTTTCCTTTCTGGGTTTAAGCTCAGGGCACCCACACCACTGATTCTTTCAAGTTTGTTTTCATTAAAAAAATCTTTTTTTAATGATTTATTTATTTTTGATACAGAGAGAGAGCATGAGAGGGGGAGAGGCAGAGAAAGGAGGAGACACAGAACCAGAAACAGGCTCCAGGCTCTGAGCTAGCTGTCAGCACTGAACCTGATTGCGGGGCTTGAACCCACGAACGTGAGATCTGACCTGAGCTGAAGTCGGAGACTTAACCGACTGAGCCACCCAGGTGCCCCTCAAGTTTGTTTTCAGTTGCAGACCTTGGCTGCCCGCAGGGAACGTAGCCCGTTGGTAGTGCTCAATTAAGAATGTGATGTTAGAGGAATAGCAGGGCCAACCTATGCGACACAGGGAGAAATTCCAGGATTGAGATGAGAGAGAGTTCTTGGAAAAGGCCTCCCGGCTGGCCTGTTTCAGGACAGGGCTTTCTGATTATGACCCAGGTTTCTTTATCAGAACCAGAAGTGGGCCTTCATCTGACTTTCTGATGCCTGTACCAAATAAAAATGCCAAGTGTTTACTTTCCAACTGGAAAAATGTCTGTCGGGTGGACCTGGATCATTGCCTTTGTAACTCCTCCTTTTCCTTGCCTTTGATTCTCCCTTTCACGGATGCTTTACAATTGCAATCTCTTCAGGAATCACCCGGGAATCTTGTTAAACTCAGACTGGGGTTCAGTCGGTTCAGGAAGGGGGGCCTGAGAAGTTACAGTTTCGGGGTTTAAAAAAATTTTTTTGGTAATGTTTATTTATTTTGGAAGGAGAGAGAGAGAGATAGTGTGAGCAAGAGAGGGGCAGAGAGAGAGGGAGACACAGAATCCGAAGCAGGCTCCAGGCTCTGAGCTGTCAGCACAGAGTCCGATGCAGGGCTCGAACTCACAAGCCCTGAGATCATGACCTGAGCTGAAGTAGGACACCCAACTGACTGAGCCCCCCAGGCGCCCTGAGAACTTACAGTTTTAACGTATGCCAAAAATTCCTTCAGTCTAGTATGACCTAGTTTTCTGCTGCCACTGAGCCCTTTCAAAGAATGCCTTCCTTGGGGCTCCTGGCCAGGTCAGTTGGTGGAGCGTGTGACTCCTGATCTTGGGGTAGTGAGTTTGAGCCCTGCATTGGGTGTTGCGATTACTTAGAAAAAAACTCTTCAGACCAAACGGATGCCTTTCGTACCTCTGCTCTAGTTCTGAACGTGGTAATTTATCATTTAATATTCGGATGGGCAATCTTCTGTCTCAGTCCCTGGGGGAGGAGTGGAGTGCAGTGGTCTCTTTCTAAAGCAGCAAGGGGAGATCTCTGAGGAGGTGGGACCTCTTCACCTCGGGGCTGAAGGACTGGCTCAGTCATTCTTTCCTGCAATTCTCTGTCATTGTCGTCGCTGCCTGGGAGCTGCAGACCGACCACGCACCCACCCTTCACTTCACCTAACGCTGGAAAACTTCAACACCTGAGGTCTTTGCTGCTTCTGTTTGTGAAGGGACTTAGCTTGAACCTTCAAATACAGTCCCCTCATAATTTTAAATGAAGGATTGAATAGAATAGGGCAGTGGAATTAGTCATAAGCAGATTACTAACATTGCTTTACCTTTTAAAAACACTTGATAGTTTACAAATCATTTAGAGATCTGCAGTCTTTGGATCCTTATGACGCTGGCAGGCGGGGCTGGCATTATCCCCATTTCCTAGACAAAATGAGCCTCAGAGAGGGTAAATGACATATCCAGGCTCAACCAGCTACTGGGTGGTAGAATTTGGCTTTAACTTGTAAATGCCCTTCTTAGCTCCGGGTTGCCTGGGTGGCTCGGTCATCTTGGGCTCAAGTCATGATCTCACGGTTCATGAGTCGCGCATCAGGCTTGGGATTCTCTGTCTCCCTCTCGCCCCCACCCCTTCCCTGCTCTCTCTCTCTCTGAAAAAGAAACATTTAAAAAATATTAAAAAATATAAATACCCTCTTAACCTGGATTGTGCATCTTCTTGATTTTCTGTGTAAAAAGAATTGTGGTGCACCTAGGTGGCTCAGTCGATTAAGCATCTGACTTCGGCTCCGGCCATGATCTCACGGTTTGTGGGTTCGAACCCCGCATCAGGCTCTGTGGTGACAGCTTGGAGCATGGAATCTGCTTTGGATTCTGTGTCTCCCTCTCTGCCCCTTTCCTGCTTGTGCTAGCTCTCTCTCTCTCTCTCTCAAAAAAAATTAATTAATTAAAAATTAATAGAAACTATTAAAAATAAAAATAATTGCAATAGTTGCTGTCTCTCCCCAGGTTTCTATGATTTGATCCTGCCCATTCTCACTGCCACTTTCCCTACCCAGGCTTCCAATATCACACACTAGAACTATCACCAGAGCAGTCAGTCTAGATTATTAAGACTAGAACAAATGCTCATGGAGCCCTACTATGTGCCAGGCCCTGTGCCAAGCTCTGACCTTCCAGATGACACAGAGACCTGAAACAAGTCACCGCAACAGGACAAGGAGAGCCGTGAGGGAAGACAGGCGCCTGCGGCGGGGCTAAGGGATGGAACTGCTCCTTCCCGCTGGTCTTCTAGATGTCAGGTTTTCTTCATCCCAGGCTCCGCGTGCTGTGCGTTTCCTGGTCAGGATCCACCAGTGACGTCCCAGTGCCAAGACTCCAACTTGTGCCAAGTCCTCCATTACCTGGCCCCAGAATCTTAATTCCTCACTACAGCTCTCTATGCTGGTCCCTTCACTTCATGCCTGATTGGTCCAGACACATATTCTTATGATTCTGGTCAAAGAATCAGAGTGATAACTTGAACACTACTTACTGCTTGTCTGTGTCTCTCTACTAAGCGGTTTTGTATGTTCTTTCATGTAATACTCCCGTCTCAGTGAGGGTGGGTATCACCTTCCTCATGAAAAACCTTGATTCAGAGAGGTTAAGTAACTTGCCCAAGTCACACAGCTAGAACATACCTGAGTAGAACTAACTCCCCTGGTCAAACCCAGTCATCCCACACTTGCCATTCCACTCTGCTGAAATGAGGGACAGAGAATGCTATACATTAGGGATTAGTAATGTTTGAAATTTTTAAAATGTTTATTTATTTTTGACAAGACAGAGAGAGACAGAGTGAGAGCAGAGGAGGGGCAGAGAGAGAGGGAGACACAGAATCCAAAGCAGGTTCCAGCCTCTGAGCTGTCATCACAGAGTCTGATGTGGGGCTCAAACTCACGAACTGTGAGATCATGACCTGAGTCAGATGCTTAACTGACTGAGCCACCCAGGCGCCTTGGGATGAATATTTTGTCTTTTTACTCTAACTGCTCCCCCGCCTGAAATACTCACTTTCTCCTTCAGGGATCTCGATGTTGCACTTCTCAAGACACCCCGGAGACTTTCTTCACCTTGAATTCCCTCCATTGTTGCTTGCTGTCTTTATACTGTATGATCTTGGATCACTTAAGCTTCCAAGGCCTTGGAATTGTTCTCTAGTGATTTTCTGGAGGTACATTTGAGCCTGACTACAAACTGCTATTCAGATTGGCTGGAGGGCCAACAGCCATAACAATAACTAACGGAGTTGCTGAAAATGGAGATCAGTTATCCAGAACACCAGTAGAGGCATCCGGAAAGCCCGCAAAACAAAAACAAAAACCAAAAACAAAAGAGGGGAGCAGTATAATTAGCATGGTCATCTCTCTGGGCTACAATTTTCTCATCTGTAAAGTGCACGGACTTGAACTAGATGGTCTCTAGTCAACAAATATTTCTTGTATTTCCCCCAGGCACCAGGCACCATTCTAGGTACTGGGAATACAATAGACAAAAATTCTTGCTGTTATTCTAGTAGAAGGAGACAATAATAGACAAAGTAAATATGTAAATACATGAAGTATTTGGATTATGTCAGATAGAGGTAAGTGTGAAAGAGAAATATAAAGCAGGGAAGGGGAAAGGAAAAGCCTAGAAGTGACATTATCTGACTTGCATTTTATTCATTTATTGTTTTCATGTTTTTTATTTACTTTTGAGAGACAGAAAGAGATAATTTTGGGGAGAGTCAGAGAGAGAGGGAGACACAGAATACGAAGCAGGCTCCAGGCTCTGAGCTAGCTGTCAGCACAGAACCCAATGTGGGGCTCGAACCCACGAATCGTGAGATCATGACCTGAGCTGAAGCCGGACGCCTAACTGACTGAGCCACCCAGGCGCCCCTGACTTGCATTCTAAAAGGCTCACTAGCTGGTGTGGAGAAGAGATGGTAAGCGGATAAGCAAGTAATCAGGGAGACTGATAGCAGAGAGTTGCAGCAGTCCAGGCCAGGGCTGGTGGTGTGGCTTGGGCAAGAAGTAGAGGTTAGAAGTGGTCAGAGGTTGGGGGCGCTCGGGTGGCTCAGTCGGTTAAGCATCTGACTTCAACTCAGGTTATGATCTTACGTACGGTTTATGAGTTTGAGCCCCATACCCGGCTCTGTGCTGACCACTCAGAGCCTGGAGCCTGCTTCAGATTCTGTGTCTCCTCTCTCTGCCCCTCCCCTGCTTGCACTCTGTCTCTCTCTGTCTCTTTCTCAAATATAAATAAACATTAAAATAAATAAATAACTAAAAAAGAAGTGGCCAGACCTTGGATACATTTTAAAGGTAAAGCCAACATAATGTACTGATGGATGGTATGTAGAACTGACTCCAGATGTCTCCAAGGTCTTTGCCTGGGAAGGAAGGGACATCTGTGAGGATAGAGTTGCCATTAATGAGGATGGGGGAGGTCCAGGCTAGAGATATAGAGGTGAGGGCCATCTAGGTATAGATGACGTATCGGACACTTAAAATTCTCTTGGCCCTGGCTTCTTCCTTCAGCTTGATGTCATGCAGCCGGTATTGGCCAGATTTGCAATGGGTACAAACTGACAGTGCCTCACCTCTGCCTCTCTGTGTACTTCTTGCTTCCTGTACAAAGTGGGCTGCAGGATAACCATGGAAATTCACTCCATGCCACCATCTGTATAACCCAGAGAGTTGGGTTGATGGGGGGAGTTGATGCTCATGGGGCCGCCCTTAACCAATGTTGAAGAGAAGCCGATGGATACATGTGGATCTCTTTTTGTCTCTTCACAGACAGTTCTGAATCTCCTTAGAAGGTTCTGTGGAGAAATCTGTCAGTATCCCATAGTGGTGGTCACTCAACAGTGCTCAACAGTGTATTCTTGAATTGGCTTATCCTTTCTTCTCGGTCACCCTGTTCCTCATTTCTGCTGTCTGGAATTTCATTCCCATATAAACTACCTGCATGCAAACCTTTTATTAAGGTTCTGCTCTTAGAGGAATCTAGGCTAAGCCACATGGCATTTAACATGAGACTGAATGAGATCCCCAAATGTATTGGTGAAAACTGGGTACAGATACAAGGATTGAGCTCCAGGACCTTCCAACATGTAGAGGTGAGACAGATGGAAAGAATCTACCCTAATGAACAACCAAGAAAATGTAGTGTCTTGGAAGCCAAGAGAAACAAGTGTTGAAGGGAGAAGGAATGGTCAGCTGATCCTTGCTAAGCAGTCAAGTAAAAATGAAGACTACCGATGACCTTTAGGATTGACCACAAGGGGGGTTGGGGAGGGTTGCTGACCTTAACAAAGAGCAGTTTGGGTAGAGTTGTGGAGTGATTGAAATGAGTTTGAGAGGGGCGCCTGGGTGGCTCAGTCAGTTAGCAGCTGACTCGTGGTTTGGGCACAGGTCATGATCTCATGGTTTGGGAGTTTGAACCTGTTTGGGATTCTTTCTCTCTCTGCCCAATCTGGTTCATGCTCTCTCTCTCTCAAAGTAAACAAATAAACTTAAAAAAAAAAAAAGAAATGAGTTTCAGAGAGATAAGCTAGAAAGGAAGTAGGGTCAAGAGTCAACAGAGACTCTCTCTCTCTTTTTTTTTTTTTAATGTTTATGTATTTATTTTGAGAGAGAGTGTGTGTGTATAGGAGAGGAGGGCAGGGGCAAAAAGGAGAGAGAGAATTCTAAGCAGGCTCAGCACTGTCAGCGCAAGCCTGAGTCAGGGCTCGAACCCATGACCCACCGAGAGTGTCACCTGAGCTGAAATCAAGAGCTGGACGCTCAACCAACTGAGCCACCCAGGCATCCCAGGACAGACTCTTTTCAAGATGGGGGAAATTATAGCATATTTAAATCTATTTATATGCTGTTGTGAATGATTTTGCCAACAGGGAAATACAGATGGTACAGGAGAGAGGAGAGAGCATTGCTGGAGGGAGGGATGGGATCTAGAGGCCAGTGCAGGTGTCTGCCGTAGATAGGAGCCGGACAGTTTATCCCCAAACTGCAGGAGGAAAAGCAGAGTATGAGGGTGAAGTCCCACATCTCAGGACTCAGTGAGTGCTTAAGTTGCAAGATGTTAATCACACTTGGGGCCTGTGCCATCCACCACACTCCATTTTTTTTTTAAATGTTTATTTATTTTTGAGAGAGAGTGAGACAGAACATGAGCAACGGAGGGTCAGAGAGAGTGAGGGAGACACAGAATCAGAAATAGGCTCCAGGCTCTGAGCTGCCAGCACAGAGCCCAATGCGGGGCTCGAAACCACTGACTATGAGATCATCACCTGAGCTGAAGTTGGATGCTTACCTGACTGAACCACCCAAGCGCCCCAACACACTTCTTCATTTGAAGTGAGACCAGAGGAAGTGACCTGGTCTACATTGACACACCATTGATCAGAAGCAGATTTGCAGTTACAATGCAGGCTCCTCCTGCCCTGCCCAGCACCCAAGGGCTCTCCCTTTGGGGAGAAGCCTAACCTTATTCAGTTGTCTGTCTCACCTGGGCACCAAGTCATGGATGTTAGCCTAGCAGGCTCCAGGAAGGACAGCAGAACAGGGAAATAGAGACATGGGCAAGCTTCAGAATAGGACCAGCAAGTCACCGGGCAAGTTAACTTGGAGGTCTGCTGATGAGTTCATGGCATCTCCCTAGGAGTATTTAGGAATCAATTTAATCACCCTAAGGAAAGCTATAAACGGGCAAATTGGGTTGAGCAGAAGGAAGATGTTATAAATCTAAGTGCAGACTAAAGGGCACAAATCCTTCTGGAACCTAGATTCCTGGTTTCAAATACTCCGTCAGGCCTGGGTTCCTAATTTGAGGTTTGGAAACATGGTGTCTCTAAGCTGAGAGTTGAAGTGGGTGGGCGGTGAGTGTGTCTGAGGGGTGGGCATCACAGAGAGGCACAAACCCTGTGGAAGAGCCACACACACAGCGTCACCGTGACCTCCAGGACGCTTGCAAAACCCCTGCATTCTCTCTCAAACATTCTCTGTGCTTTTGTGTGGCGTCCTGTGCTAAATGCGTCAGGTATGTGGGGTGGGTGAGGGAAGTATAGACTCAAAACAGATAAACTAGAAGAGGTCCTGTCCTCAAATTTTTACAGTCTTTTTTTTAATATTTATTTTTGAGGGAGAGCGAGCAAGCAGGGGAGGGCCAGAGAGAGAGAGAGAGACAGAGAATCCAAAGCAAGCTCTGTGCTGTTTGCAGAGAGCCCCACTTAGGTCTCGAACCCACAAACCACAAGATCACGACCTGAGCTGAACTCAGACACTTAACCGACTGAGCCACCCAGGCGCCCCTAAAGTTTCACAGTCTAATAGGAAGAAGCTATTCGCTCATTTAGCTAATTTCATGCCTGAGTCTCTTGTCTCCATTATTTCAGGCCTGGGCAGAAGACAGCATACAGTGTGCGGGGAGACTGTGTCTCTAGTCACTGCAAAGGTAGCTCCCTAATTGTGGATTCAAAACTGTAAATTATAAACTGCTCTTGGGCACGAATTTCTCCCATGTGAGCTTGTTGAGCGCGATCCACTTATCTCTAGGGTCGATCGCCAGTTAAATCCTGCCCAAGTAGCTGAAAGCCTGTTTGTTTTGCAACAAACAGGAAAAGGGGGCCCACTCTGAAATTCGGGCCTCGGGTAGAACCTGAAGCCAGGGCTCTCATATGTTTGTTTGGGGAATACTTAAACGGGGCTGGTTTGTGATGCCCCTCTTTCCCCTTTTCCACCAAAACAGTACTTGAAGAGGTGCCCAGGCCCTGGATCTGACCACCCGTCAGGTGCTGAGGGTGGGCCGGGGACACGAGGGTTGGAATGTCACCGTGTGATAACCCAGGAATGCGTCTCTGACAAAATCAGCCCGAGGTCTTCATTTCTGTGGCCCTTTGCAGCTGTTTCAAAACACTTGCAGTATCAGTGATTTCATGGAATCCTCACCGCCTTCTCGTGAGGTAGGTGGAGCAGGGTGAATTATCACCGTCTCCCGGCTGGAGAGACAGGGTCCAAGCAGCCATGTGACTAGGCCTGTGTCACGGGACTAGGAAGGTGCTGAGCTGGGTCTCCTGATGGTGAGTCGGCCGCCCAGGTGACCGGGAGCCTCCGCAGCCACCAGGCCCTCAGATGAGGGTGGGGCCTGTGACTCCAGGGCCGCCTGGCTTTGGGTCCTGGCTCTGTCCATACCGGCTGTCTGGCCTTGGACAGGTTGGCTAAGGGTCTCTGTGCCTCCTTCCTCATCTGGACGATGAGCAAAATAATACTACCTGAATCCTCATGAGGTGTTTTGAGGAGTAAATGAGATATCATAGAGAAGGCACAACACGTCGGTCATGATGCAAGACATCTACGCATGTTACGTGCCCTCCTCGCCTCAGAAAGTCTTTTCAATTAAGGCACAACCCAAGAGACTTGTTTGAGAATCCTGCAGGGGGCACCTGGGTGGTTCAGTCGGTTACGCATCCTATGCTTGGTTTCGGCTCAGGGCATGGTCTCACGGTTTGTGAGTTTCAGCCCCACATCGGGCTCTGTGCTGACATTGTAGAGCCTGCTTGGGATTCTCTACCCCCCACCCCCATCCCTTTCTCTCTCAAAACCAACCAACCAACCAACAAACAAACATTAGAAAAGAAAAAGAATCCTGCAGAAGCCTTTCTGTTTCCCACCTCCCCTTGTCCACCCTTCCCTCTCTTTCTGTGAAAATGCTGTCCTATGTTCTTGCTGTTTTTACTTTTCTTTTCTTTTTTTTCCTGTTTTTTTATTTATTTTTTGAGAGACAGAGAGAGACAGCACGAGCAGGGGAGGATCAGAGAGAGAGGGAGACACAGAATCTGAAACAGGCTCCGGGCTCTGAGCTGTCAGCACAGTGCACAACACAGGGCTCGAACACACGAACCATGAGATCATGATCTGAGCCAAAGCCGGACGCTTAACCTACTGAGCCACCCAGGCGCCCCTGTTTTTACTTTTCCTAGTGCTTTCCTAGCCACACGTCTTGAGATCTTCCCAACAACCCCGTAAGGTCATAGAACCTGAAAGCCTTCTTCCCTCTCTTCTTATAAATGAGCGAAAACCAAGGCAAGAGAGGCGACTGCCCTAAGGCAACGCCTCTGATGGCCACAGAGCTGGGCCTCCGGCGCCCTTGGAGTTTCAACTCTTGATTCTTGGAAATCATTAATTGTCTGGGTTTCCTTTTTTGCCTGTGGAAGTGGAAGCTAAGGGACCTAACTGAATCTCTGCGAGCTCAGGATTACCTCTCAGACTGAAAACAACGGAGAGCAAAGCAAAGTGGTTTGCAGCTACCAGACCCCCTGCAGCCCACGTAGCCTCCCTGCACATCCTTGGGCCTGAGGGGTTGGAGAGGCAAACCGGGGTGAGGGGTGACTCCAGCTGACTCCCCACAAGTGCGTGACTGTTGAAAAGGTCAAAGGGCGCCGCTCCCTCCTGATATTCCAGCGTCAGTTCTGCTGCTTGATCTCTCAGAACACCTCAAACAAGTCAAGGTGCACCTCGACTTCCTCATCTATAACAGAACGACTGGATTAGATAATGTCTACACTGCCTTCCTGATAACCCAGAAGGGACTTGTTTAAGGACAGCAGTGAAACATTACAGGCCACTGAGAAAACAAACAAACACCTTTTTTAAAGTTTGCTTATTTATTTTAAGGCAGAGAGAGAGAGAGAGAGAGAGAGCGCGCACATGCGAGCACCAGGGAGCACGGGGGAGGGAAGAAAGAGGGAGAGAGAGAATGCCAAGCAGGCTCTGCAATGCCAGCGCAAAGCCCGATATGGGGCTTGAACCCACTAACTGTGAGATTATAACCTGAGCAGAAATCCTACACTCAACTGACTGAGCCACTCAGGCACCCCCCCATCCAAAACCGTCTTTTATTATGAAAAATTTCAAACCAATTTAATGTCAACACTTATTACTTTACCTATCACTTACATTCTTTTCTTGTTTTTTCTGTACCTCCAGCCCCTCCCCCACTTGGTTATTTTGTAGAATTGCATGGTTAGTTTGTATAGTTCTTGTTTTAAGTGAAATTTACAAACATTGAAACACAGAAATCTCTCTTTTAAATATTTTTTTAAATGTTTATTTATTTTTCAGAGAGAGAGAGAGAGAGAGAGAGAGACAGAGTGTGAGAGAGGGAGGAGCAGAGAGAGAAGGAGACACAGAACTCGAAGCAGTCTCCAGGCTCCGTGCTGTCAGCATAAGCCTAATGAGGGGCTCAAACTCATGAACTGTGAGATCATGACCTGAGCTGAAGTTGGACGCTTAACTGACTGAGCCGCCCAGGTGCCCCCCCTTTTTTTAAAGCTTATTTTTAAAAAATTATTTTTATTTTTTTATTTTTGAGAGACAGAGAGAGAATGCAAGTAGGGGAAGGGCAGAGAGAGAGAGGGGGAGAGAGGCACTGTTAGTGCTGAGCCCAATGCGGGGCTCAATCTCACCAAGTGTGAGATCATGACATGACCTGAAATCAAGAATCAGATGCTTAACCTACCGAGCCACCCAGGTGCCCCAAAACCCAGACATCTTAACTGTGTCATTCTGACAAATAGATTTGCCCATGTAAACGACACCTCTATCACAATATAGAATATATTTCCACCTTTCTAGATAGTTCTCTCCAACATGGGCACATGGATAACTGAACTTATTAAACAATCAAATGAAGCATCAGTGTGAGTTTAGCACACTGAGGGGTTAGCACATTCTCTCTTTAGACTGGCTAGGTCAGAGTCAGATCTGCTGTCTTAAGCTATTTTTCTCCTTCCAGCTTCTGTCCACTCCTGCCACCTGTGGGGCCCTAGAGGTGACGGCCTTCTGCAGGTACTCTGTGTCCGGTTATTCTATTACCTGGGCGGCAAATTCTTAGAAGCTTTCGGGGTACCTGGCTGACTCAGTCGGTAGAGCATGCAACTCTTGATCTTGGGATCATGAGTTCGAGACCCATGTTGGGTGTAGAGATTAAAAATAAATAAACCTAAAAAAAAAAAGAAGCACTCTTTGTTTTTCCTAAACACTTAATCTCCAGGGCTTTTTCTTTTGTTTTCCTCCGTTTTTCTTTTCTTTTTAAAAATATTTATTTATTTTTTGGAGAGCAGAAGCAGGGGAAGGGCAGAGAGAGGGGACAGAGGATCTGAAGCCGGCTCTGCACTTACAGGCTGACAGCAGAGAGCCCAGTGTGGGGCCCGAACTCACGAACCGTGAGATCATGACCTGAGCCAAGGTCAGATGCTTAACTGACTGAGCCATCTAGGTGCCCCTCTTCTGTTTTTCTTTCCTACAAATGTTTCCTCCTAATGCTACTGTTTATCTCCTTTAGATGGCTCTTTCTCTTTGGTGTTCAGCCCATCTTCTCTGAGTTCACACTGCCCTTTGTTTGGGACTGTTTACATCCAGGACACTAGACACTGAGCTGTAACCCTAGGGCTCCCCTCCCCCACACCAAGGTCAGGCACTTAGTCCACAGTGACAGAGGAAGGGAGGGAATGAATGCAAAGGACAAGCTCTAGAAACACCTGCAGTCCACTAAGGAACCCTAACCAGTCAGCTGTGTCATTTCTGGACCACATCTCTCTCTCTCTCTCTCTCTCTCTCTGCATTGAGCAGGAAGCTATTTATCTGCCCCTTTGGAAGTCCCAGCATTTCAAGGGAAGAGGCTGATTTACTGGCAAAATGTGACCCAGAGGACCATTTTCCCCCACCACCCACCCCCACCCCTCATCATTAAAACACACACACACACACACACACACACACACACACACACAGAGCAAGCTGGGCTATCAGGGACACTTCCTGTTTTCCTCTCTTGAAAGCATCCTGGGTAGATGAAACAGGGATCCAAGGGACCGTCTGCCTCTGGGGCTTCGGGACTAGCAGAATGGCTGTTAACTCTCTGCTGTCTCCAGCGCCTGAGTGCCGGAGGTAGTTCATGTCTTCTATTTCCTGGGTAGCTTTAACTTCTTGAGGGCAAGGGTCTTGCATTCATTCATTC
The DNA here is from genome assembly GCF_006229205.1 of Suricata suricatta. Taxonomy (NCBI): domain Eukaryota; kingdom Metazoa; phylum Chordata; class Mammalia; order Carnivora; family Herpestidae; genus Suricata; species Suricata suricatta. The sequence continues at coordinate 34,540,742 of NC_043706.1, read as the reverse complement.
GTCAAACACTACTGTATTCTACTAAATGCCAGCCTTTGTTTGAGGATCTGGGGATACAGGGATGAATATATGACACAGTCCCTGGCCTCATTCATCAAACAGCAATGACTACAAGTGCTGACAAGATTAAGCACTTTCACTGCCTCATGTACTCACTACATGCTTCTCATGCAATCAGTGCACACAATGCGCTTACGGGGCATTATTATGCCCATTTTACAGATAAGGAAAGCAAGGCTTACGGAAGTTAAATAAGCTGTCACAGGCCCACTGAGTAGCAGATGCCAAGGCTGGGGTTAGAGTCCAGTTGTCTAACAGCTCAGGCTGCCTTCTTTGCTGCCACACTAGCCTGCTCTCTGCAGAAACTACCTCCTGGTCTTAAACATGGTAATGACTCACTGCAAGCAATTTTTACAAATGCAGTTTATTGCTGGGCTTGGTCAGGGTATATTCTGATGACACAGGTTTGTTTGCTCCCCACTTACTGCACTAGATTGGACTAGACTGGAAGTGAGGTGCTTTGCAGCCCCTCGAAGCAAGGCTGAGAAACTAAGAGGTCACTTCTGGCCACTGTTTGGAAGACAAAGACTGTTTCAGGCTCTCTCATTCCCTCTGCCATTTCTGGAACAGATCAGATTCCCCCCACCTTTTTCTTTTCTTTATTATTATTATTATTTTTTTTACAGAGGAGGGATGGATATTTTTGGGGAAAAAAGAATCTTGATGGGAAGCTGATACATAATAACAGCTACAAAGTGAACTGTATATAACTAGGAATTATTTTACTCAGGTGAGGATACCCAGTAACCTTGGGATCTGTTGGTTAGGGATACTGGCACAAACGTATCTTAAGGTGCTTCCGATCTGCAATTCTATCTCTTTAAGAGCCAGAACTCCCATGCTGAGGCTGATCCGTGATCCTCGGAGATTTCAGGGGTGGGTAAACTGGATGGACCGCGCTGACGTACAACAAGCAAAAAAAGACCTCAGCATTTTTGCCTCGCCTCGGTGGCTCCTGCCCCCCCCTCTTTTTTTTCCTCTCCCTCTCTCATTTATTTATTACTATGCTATTCCCTGGCCCTGCTGCTGTGTCAATACTGATAAAAGCAAATCTCCCCACAAACAGGTGCAGCCAGAGCTGCCCCTTGGACAGCTGCCAGGGAATGTGATCGCTCAGCTGAGGTGACCTGCCTCTGCCCAGCCCCCTTCTCGGGTTCCAGCCCAGGGCATGTGTCCTTGGGCAGTTAATGTCCGTGTGTTCAGAGCCTGGTATCTCAGTTGGCATCACGAACTCCAGATAGCAGATGTTGGGGTGGGGTGGACGTGTGCAGGACGGAAGGGGGGCCTCCAAGGGTTATTTATTTTCCCTTTCGGTTTCTTCGGAAACTACATAGATAATACTCTGTCGCCAAGTTCCTCCTGCGAGTTTTTGAAAATATTTCCTAAGAATATCACCCCTTGAGTTTTCTAGATAAGAAATATGTTTTCCCAGCTTTACCCATTTCCAAATTCACATATACACTTGCAATTTAAGGACCCAAAAGACATTATTTGAGTACCTACAAGGGCTTAGTTGAGGGTTCACCTACAGAAACATTTTGTGAGCCTACCCTGACATCCAAAATGCATTTTGATGCTACCAAGCCCTGTGGCTTTGGTTTGTAAAAGATTATATTTCATCCCCCCTCATCTCCCCTTCCCCACCCGCATTTCTGTGTTTTGTCCCTAAGCATCATTTCCCTGCTTCCCTAGGGCACTAGCCTTTCCGGAAATGCCCCAGCTCAGCAGGCAGCCTCCACCTCCCCGGGAAGTGAGAGGGGGCCACACGGCGGTGACAGCACAGGGCGGGCCTGGGGCTGGGCAGGGCCTGCCGAGGGCAGGGGCTGGAGCCGGAGCCGCCCGCTCGGAGGTGCGGGCGCCGCCGAGCAGCTAGCAGCTCCGGGAGGGGAGGAGGTTGCTATGCAAATGCGCCGCGGCCTGCGGGGCCCCCTTTACCCAGGGGCCCTCCGGTTGCCAAAACAGACCATTCCCCAGAACAGTCGCCTAGAAACGGGCGCTGTCATAGCAGCCTCTCAGTAGCGGCGAGCCAGCCGTGCTGCCGCCAGGAGGAGCTGGGTCAGGGTGTTCAGACCTCCCCGGCACCCCCTCCCCATCCCGTCTCCACCTCAGGGAGGGGAGCGGTGGCTTGGGCCCCTCCTTGAAGCAGGGGAGGGCACTAATTGGATTGGAACACTCCAGAAACCCATCAGCTGCTCCTCCCTGGGGGAAAGGAGTGTGAGGGGGAGGCTTCCGACAGTCTTTGTGATAGGTCTCAGCCTCACCCTCCCAGCAGCCTCACCCTGCCTTGGTTCTCCCCGGCCTCTGCCCACCCAGCACCTCTCTAGGCACCAAGGCCAGCTCATGGTGGAGGGGAAGGGGCAGACAACAACCAGATAACCCCCCAAAAGAAATTCAGCCATAAAGAGGGGTACTGATGCTATAGCAATTGAAGATACAGGGTCTGACCTGCTTTGAAGGGGTTAGGGAAGAATGCAGGTTTGTTGTGACCCCTCTCCCCCCAAGCAAGTGCCCTGACCACTGTATCCCCTAGACCTTCCCTTTCTCAGCAGCCTCCTCTCACAGCCTGTGGGGCCTGGCCATCCCCACGCCCTGGGAGCACAGACAATTTCCTACCTTATTTGGCAGCAAGAGAGCTTGTCATTTAAGTGCATGTATCTTGCCTCTTAACAATTAAAGTACAGTATAAACTTCTAAAAGGCAGGACCCATATAATTCTGTGAAGGCACACCTTGACCATCAAGAACAAAACTGAATTTAACAGATCCGCTTGAAAGTGGTGCCAGGGATTTTATCACCCTGGGAGGCCTCTAATGCTGCCTTTGCAGCAACTGTTTTAGATTTGGCCTTCAGAGACTGCTTAAAACCTCGTGAAACTCTGGGATTGGGGACGGAAGAAGATTCCACGTCAGTCTGAGTGATATTAAGCCAACAGGTGGACTACAGAGAAAGTGACTTCTCAGGACGCAGTGTTCCCTGGGGTCCAGATGCTGTATGCCATGGCCAGAACACAAGCCTGACGGGTCGGGACAGCTTTATACTAACATGCTGGGCAAGAGAACTTCCTTCATAATCCACAGAAGGCCTTGGCAGTTGTACGGACTCTATAAACATAAACTCTTCATTCAATCTTGTTTCGTAAGGCAGCATGTAAATATGTAATCTTTCCCTTCTCTTTCTCCTTGCCTTCCTCATGCATTGAGTGGCTATGGTGTGCCAGGCATTGGAGATTCAGGGAATAATTAAATTGATATTATTCTATATTTGTAAGAAGAAAAATAATGCATAGTGGATGGGGGCATTTGCCCTGCACTAAGGTCACCAGTATGTATCTGTTGATTAACTTTCTTGTGTTTGTGGGTTTTCCCTAGATGATAAATCTCACTTCTCTGAAGGCCAGAAATTTCCCTTCCCAGACTCCTTTGAAACTAAGGTGTAGGCATGTGACCTAGGTTCCACCAATCAGATGCAGGCACATGAGGTTTTGATTTGGAAGAGGGCAACAGAAAGCAGGTGTCCTGGGGTTAGAGGAGGCGTTTGGCCTTCGGAGCGACAGGAGGGATGCTCTGAGGTCCAATTCCCACCATTGTTGCAGGGGGTGAGTTGAGGTAAGTTGCAGAATTTATGCCAATAGCTGCCTTGGTGGTTTGGCTAGAAAAGTACCCCTAGGTGGTTTGGGCATCATGCCTGAATTCTGAGCCTCTGCCTATCTTCCCTTCTGGATTTTGTGAGCTACTGAATGTTGTTTTCACAAGTTCCTTTTCTGTTAGGGGCACCTGGGTGGCTCAGTCTGTTAAGCGTCCGGCTCTTGATCTCAGCTCAGGTCATGATCTCACAGTCCTAGAGATCGAGCCCCACCATCAGGCTCTGTGCTGACAGGGCAGTGCCTGTCTGGGGTTCTTTCTCTCCCTCTCTCTCTGCTTCACCCCCAACCCCAACCCTGCCCGTGCTCTCGCTCTCTTTCTCTCTAAAAATAAACTAAAAAAGGGGTGCCTTGGCTCTGTCAGTTAAGCGTCTGACTTCGACTCAGGTCATGATCTTGTGGCTTGTGAATTTGAGCCCCGCATTGGGCTCATGCTGACAGCTCAGAGCCTGGAGCCTGCTTCGAATTCTGTGTCTCCCTCTCTCTCTGTCCCTCCCCTACTCACACTCTGTCTCTCCCCCTCTCTCTCTCTCCCTCTCAAAAATAAATAAACCTTAAAAAAATAAATAATTAAAAAAATAAACTGAAAAAATCAACAAAAAGAGATTAAGTTCCTTTTTGGTTACAGTGGATTCTGTTGTTTGTAACTAAAAACTCTAATGCAGATGGATGGATGAACAAATGGGTGGATGGATGGGTAGGTTGAAGGGTAGGTGGGCACATAAAGGATGGATGGAAGGGTGGATAAGGGGTGGGTGGGCAGGCACCAAGATATGGAATGATTTGGTGAGGGTGAGACTTTAGGTTATTTTTTTCCTCTTTGGTTCTCTGTATTTTCTTCTCTTTCTCCTCCCCCTCCTCTGGCTCCTTCTTATTTCCTCTTCTATGAAAGCGTGTTACTTGCATAATAATAAAAAAGTTATCAGAAACCAACATCTAGAAGAGCTCACCACACAAGGAAGATAAAAAACTGAGGTTCTAAGCCAGTGCGAGCTCTGGAAGGGCTCGGACTCTGGACTTCCGTCCCGCTGTCTCACCACACCTGCCCTGACCCCCAGCAAAAAGCCTTCTCTTTCTCTCCCTCCCCCACACCCAAGGCTGTGCCCACCAATCAGAGGCGTGTGCTGGCTGATCCTGCTTTGTGACATTTTCCTATTGTTACCCAACAGTCCTATTCTACCTTGAGCAAGGTACACACACACTTGTGACTCACCCCGTATTGTTCTGCCCTCTCCCAGCTTGGGCCTTCCGGTGTCACTGCTGATCCCTTGGCTGGCAAGTACCACAACCTTGTTCGACTGCTGGTTTTCACATAGCACGTCCCGCCACCCGGCATGGATTGTCAGTTCCATGGACGCTAGGATTGCAACTTAGGTGATTTTTGCAAACTCCATTCCCTGAGTTTCATGGGTTTTAAGATATGCCTACAGAAGATGAGGATTGTGTGGTTTCTTTTCACTTTGATGACTTTCTACACTAAACTTATTTTATTAGGTTAAGCTCTATGCCTAACATGGGGCTTGAATGCACGGCCCCCAGGTCAAGAGTCCCATCCATGCTCTACAGACTGAGCCAGCCTTGCTCTATAATAAAAGTTTAAAGTTTTTGCAGTCAGGGCTCTTTTCCTCTCTTCTTCCCTCTCGCCCTTCCTTCCTTCCTTCCTTCCTTCCTTCTTTCCTTCCTTCCTCCCTTCCTTCCTTCCTTCCTTCCTTCCTTCCTTCCTTCCTTCCTTCCTTCCTTCCTTCCATGTTTAATAAATGTCTATGATGTGCCAAGTGTTTACAGTTTAATATCAAGAATCAAATATAAAGGGAAAATAAGTGAAAATAAAAAGCGGGAGAAGAGCTTGGATAAGGAAGTGTGTAGGGGTGAGGAGTGATTACCTGGGAGTGGAAAAGGCTCTTTTAAAGTTTTTTTTTTTAATCTTTTTATGTTTTATTTATTTTTGAGAGAAATAGAGAGGGACAGTGTGATCAGGGGAGGGACAGAGAGAGAGGGAGAGACAGAATCTAAAGACAGGCTCCAGGCTCTGAGCTAGCTATAAGCACAGAGCCCGACTTGGGGCTCGAACCCATGAACCATGGAATCATGACCTGAGCTGAAGTCAGACACTCAACTGACTGAGCCACCCAGGCGCCCCTAAGTTTTTTTTAATGTTTATTTATTTTTGAGAGAGAGAGAGAGAGAGAAAGAGCATGAGTGGGGGAGGGGCAGAGAGAGGGAGACATAGAATCCAAAGCAGGCTCCACGCTCTGAGCTGTCAGCATGGAGCCTGACGCAGGGCTCGAACTCATGAACCTCAATATCATGACCTGAGCCAAACTTGGACGTTTAACGGACTGAGCTAGCCAGGTGCCCCTTAAGTTTTTTTTTAAATGTTTATTTATTTATTTTGAGAGAGAGTGAGAGTGGGAGAGTGGGAGAGAGAATCCCAAGCAGGCTCTATACTGTCATTGCTGAACCTGATGCAGGGCTTGATCCCACGAGCCACGAGATGATGATCTGAGCCGAAATCAAGAGCCGGACACTCAACAAACTTAGCCACCCAGGTGTCCCAAAAAAAGGCTTTTTCATAGGAATAATTTCAAGCATTTATTGTAGGACAGCTGTTCTCAGTATTTAACATATGCGCATGCACTTAATCCTGGACCTAGCAACACTGCCAAGTACTGGACCTAGCAACACTGCCAAGTACTATTGTCACGTCCATTTTACAGGTGAGGAAACTAACTGAAGCCCTGAGAAATTTGATGTCTTACAGGGTCGCTGCAGAGCTGGGACAAACACCTGGGCATCTGCATTCTAACATCCATAGCTTCACTACGGCGTCTAAGCAGATCCTGGCAAGGTGAGTGATCACCAAACATGGAGGCCTTCTACACTGTCAAGGGCACGGGGAGGGGAGGGGGGGGAGGGGGCAGCCTGTTTGTCCAGCCCAGACGTGGGTGCACAGGGCAATGGTATGGCGCGGGGCGGGAGGCATTCAGCAGCAAGTGAGAACCCACTGCTACAGCCTTGGATGTTCTTGTTTCTGGAAGGGTAATTTTAAGGCAAGTTCAAACCTCTTGTATGATCTCCCTTCTAGGCCACTCTTTTCACTTCTTGATTGCTTCTTTAAAAATTTTTTTTTAATGTTTATTCTTGAGCAAGGGAGAGAGACTGAGCCTGAGCAGGAGAGGGCAGAGAGAGGGAGACACGGAATCCAAAGCAGGCTCCAGGCTCTGAGCTGTCAGCACAGAGCCTGACGCGGGGCTCGAACTTGTAAATTTTTTTCTCTCTGTTTGGTCTGCTTCTTATCCCAACTGCTTTAATGGCTCTTGGACATCCAAAGTCAACATGTCCCTCCAAAAGAAATACACATACACCCACATACCCTGTGGCCCTCCCCACTGACCTATCGCCTTCACCAAGCCCCTTTGCTCCCAACGCTCTGCCCACGCCACTTTCCCCCAATCCCATTGACTTGTGGTGCTCCCCCCCACCTTGCTCTGATCCAGATGGGCTTGGGAGACGCGTCCTGCTCTGAACTGCTCTGGCAGTGGGCCTCAGCCAGGGGCTTCCTGCTCACGGACTGCAGGGTTATTGCAAAAAGTCTCTATGTCTATTTGTACTCCAAATACTGTCTGCCGACTGTATAAGTAATGTCTGGGTATAACTGCTGCTTCCCTGGTCGTTTTTCCACTGTGAATTTCCCCAGTTGACTAAAACCCTAAATAACAGCTCCATTCATTTGCAGGATTGCAACAACTTCCAAAGAGGGGGAAGGAGTTCTTCTGTTAGAGCAGGTTGGAAACCACGGTGCCAGTGGAGGCAGCATGTCACCCCCCACCCCCCCTCCACAGAGACAGAGTCATGAGACCCGAGGTCAGGTTCCAGCCCCTCCCCTGGCTGGTTGGATGATCTTGGGGGCAATCCCATGTGACTTGGAGAGCTTTGGTTTCCTCACTCTGGAGCAGAGATCATGAAAATTCTTTGGCAGGATTGTCAAGATTAAATGAGATGGATAAAGGGCTTTGAAAACCGTGACGTTTTGCAGAAATGGAAGGATTGTTGTTTCATCTTCTTACACATATTATCAGCTTCTTAAGGGCAGGGACGGTTCCCTCAGTGACACCCCTCACCCTCGTCACCCCTTGCACCCAACACAGGACTATGAGATGACCTTGGAGAAACACCACCAAGTGACTAGCAGAGCGGCTCAGCACACAGCAGGTGCTTCATAATCGGTAGCCGGTATGTATGCATGTGTATCTGGTTCAAATCTTCTCTCTGCCACGGCTGAGTTAGGGAGCATGGCCGTGGGCAAGGTCAGCCCTCATCCAGCACAAGGCTGGGGAGAAGCTCTAGTTCATGAAGTGGCTATGACCCAGGAGCTGTCTGTATAACAGAGCCGGGCACGAATCAAGCACTCTAGGCAGCAGCTGTTGTTGTCATCATCTAATTTTTTTAAACGTTTCTTAATTTTTGAGAGAGACAGAGCATGAGTGGGGGAGGGGGAGGGACAGAGAGAGAGGGAGACCCAGAATCGGGAGTAGGCTCCAGGCTCTGAGATAGTGGTCAGCACAGAGCCCGAAGCGGGGCTCGAACCCACAACCCATGAGATCATGACCGTAGCCGAAGTCAGGTGCTCAGCCGACTGAGCCACCCAGGCACCCCATGAGCCACCCAGACGCCCCTGCACTGAGCAATTCTTTAAGAGGTGGTGTGCGAAGGTCACCAGACTGGAAAGGGGGCAATGTAGCTCCTGGTCTTTGTTCATTCAGCAAGGCCTTCAGAGACAGCTAGATGCTCGGGCCAGCTTCTGACGGTGAGCACAGGTGATAGAGCCGTCAATATGCTTGTGTCCCTTTCTCCCGACATGAGGGCTCGATCCCCACAGCAGACATTGTTAGGGCAAGGGGTGCACATTTAACAGGTGGGTAAATACCATGATGGTCCAACATGTACATGTTCCTGTTTGCATTCTTTCCTTTCCGAGCAAAAGGGTCTGTCTCCCCAGACCTCAACCCACCTCCATTTTCAAGTTTCAATTTTATTAATTTTTTTGACTAGGTAATATGTGCAGTTGGCACAAAATTTTAAAAGGTGCAAAGGGGCGGGTTGCCTGGCTAGCTCAGTCAGTGGAGCATGCATGAGACTCTTGATCTCGGGGTTGTGAGTTCAAGTCCCACATTGTGGGTAGAGACTTCTTTTTTTTTTTTTTTAAATGTTTTATTTATTTTTATACAGAGAGAGACAGAACATGAGAGGGGGAGGGGCAGAGAGAGTAGGAGACACAGAACCGGAAGCAGGCTCCAGGCTCCGAGCTGTCAGCACAGAGTCTGATGCGGGGCTCGAACCCACTAACGTGAGATCTGACCTGAGCCAAAGTCGGAGGCTCAACCGACTGAGCCACCCAGGCGCCCCGAGACTTCTTTTTTTAAGTGCAAAGGGGGGTACAATGAGAAGTTTCCTCACCCCATTCCAGCCAGCCAAGTTTCCTCCTCAGAAATACGAGCTTTGATCTCAGCCTACCTGGCAAGTGGAAAATGGTATCTGACTAAATAAATCTCGCCAGTTATTTACTTATTTTTTAAATGTTTAATTTTGAGAGAGAGAGAGTGAGTAGGGGAGGGATAGAGAGGGAGACGGAGGATCGAAGTGGGCTCTCTGCTGTCAGAGCTCAAGGAGGCGCTTGAACTTACCAACCACGAGAGCATGACTTGAGCTGAAGTCGGTTGCTTATCTGACTGAGCCACCTAGGTGGCCCTTTAACTCTCACCATTTATTTATTTATTTATTTATTTTTAATGTTTATTTATTTTTGAGAGAGATATACAGATAGAGCGTGAATAGGGGAGGGACAGAGAGAACCAGAGACACAGAATTGGAGGCAGGCTCCAGGCTCTGAGCTGCCAGCACAGAGCCCCATGCAGGGCTCGAACCCACGAATCATGAGACTATGACCTGAGCCGAAGTTGGACACTCAACTGACTGAGCCACCCAGGAGCCCCCAAATCTCACCATTTAAAGAATATTTTGGGGCACCTGGGTGGTTCAGTCAGTTAAAGTACCTGACTTTGACTCAGGTCATGATCTCACGGTTGTTGAGTTCGAGCCCCACATCAGGCTCTCTGCTGTCAATGCAAAGCCTGCTTCAGATCCTTTGTCCCCCTCTGTCTCTGCCCCTCTCCTGCTCGTTCTTTCTCTCTCTCGAAAATAAATAAAACATTAAAAATAATAAAGAATATTTTGTGTTAAACATTTTTAAAATTTATTTTTAAATTTTTAAAAATATTTTTTATTTATTTTTGAGAGACAGAGAGAGACAGCACGAGCAGGGGAGGGTCAGAGAGAGAGGGAGACACAGAATCTGAAACAGACTCCAGGCTCTAAACTAGCTGTCAGCACAGAGCCTGACACAGGGCTCGAACCCACGAACCGTGAGATCATGACCTGAGCCGAAGCCGGATGCTTAACCGATTGAGCCGCCCAGGCGCCCCTAAAATTTTATAACTGGATGTTTGTACCTCTTAATCCTCTTCACCTCTTTTGCCCATCCCCCCTCTAGCCTCCCCTCTGGCAACCACCAGTTTATCATCTCTATTATTTTTATGTGAAACCAAAGCAGAATATACTTTAGAGGAGATAGAATGTTGCATCTGAATTAACTCTAAGATAAAACCAGAAACTTGGGAGAAATTTTATGTTCAAGGGTGGGGTGGGGTGGAGATGTGCTTCTGGTTCGGCCTCCTACCTTCTCATGGGGAGAAAGGTGGATACAGGCTGAGCGAGTCTATAAAGCACAGCCTTGGCCCTGTTCCTCTCGGTGATACTGGGGTTTTTCCTCTTGCCCTGCCACCTGCCAACAATCCTTCCCTTACGCCTCTTCCCGGCCATGACGTGGCCACCACCTTGTTGCTTGACCTTCAGTGAGTCACCTCCATGCTGGGCTTTGGTTTTTCTCACTTGTAAAAAGAGGGATTGGAGCAGGCCCATTCCAGGTGAAACATTCCAGGACTGATCGACTAATTCACATTAAGGTGTCGATGACTGATAACAACTTAATTTTAATTTTTATTACCTGTCCTGTGGGTGGGAGTATTTTAAGAGATGCAATTTCTCATCCTAAAAGAATGAACATGCACAGATGGGTGGGGGGGTGCTGTGGGGAGAGGGGGTGCCTCTCCTGGCATTTCTCCAATGGTCACTGGGGTGAGGGGGGCACCGCTCCAGTCAGGGGTGGGGTCAGCCTGGAGGGAATGTGCCTGTTGGTTTCCCTCCAAAACTTGCACTAGGCTCCTCTCTCTCTGGCAATGGCGAGAGCAGGGTTTTGTCATGCAGAAGTATGCCTCATAAGGGAAATCCACGTGTGTGGCCTAGGAAACTACCCTGTCCCCTGGGGCAAGGGGTGCCGTGATGGGGGTGCATTTAGCAGCCTGGGTTCCAGGTTCACAGGTCAGGTCTCATCCTGGGCAAGTGAAGAGACCTCCGCTGGAGGGGGATCCGCTGTCTGCCAGGGCAGGTGGTACCACCACACCTGGATCCAAGACATCTGCCCTTCATGCAGGGAGAAACGCTGTGCTGAATGCTGTCTGGTTTCGTTTTCTGTAGGAGGTTTGGTTTGGCTTCTGAATTTTCGGGGAGGGCCTGAAAGAGGGGTGGCCCGCAGCCATCATCATTAGCCCATCAGAAATAAGGAAGGCACACGCCTCTTGATCTCGGGGTTGTGAGTTTGAGCCCCACGTTGGGGATAGAGTTTACTTTAAAAAAAAAAAAAAAGAAAGAGGGATGCCTGGGTGGCTCAGTCGGTTGGGCGTCTGACTTCGGCTCAGGTCATGATTTCGCTGTTCGTGGGTTCGAGCCTGCCTCAGGGTCTGGGCTGATAGCTCAGAGCCCAAAGCCTGCTTCGGATTCACCCTCTCTCTCTGCCCCTTGCCTGCTCACCCTCTTTTTCTCTCTGTCTCAAAAATAAATAAACATTAAAACTTTAAAAAATAAAAAATAATAAAAAATAAAAAGAAGAAAGGCATTTATGTTTCTAGTGGGTGCATATTCCCCTCAAGCTTCTTCCAAGGCACCTTTTGGTCCCACCTGCTATCTGGGCCTCCCTGCAATGGAAGCGGTGTGGGAGTCCGTCGGTGCTCCAGGCAAGAGCGTGGGGGGTGGGAATGGAAAGCCAGGTGATGGTCAGTGGTCCCTACTCCGTTGGCAATGCTAACTAAGGGGGCTCAGAGCAGCCCAGGGATGGACGTGCCTGTCCCTCCATCAGAATCTCCACCATCATCTCCCTTCCTCTTCTCTGGAGCAGGACAGCTTCTGGAGACCTCTTAGTGCTTCAACCATGAGCCTCATCACACAGCACGCAGAGCTCTAGAGCGTCCCTGCTCAGAGTGTGGTCTGAGACTCGCAGCATTGGCTCCACCAGGGAGCTGGCTGGAAATGCAGACTCTTGGTGCCCACCACAGGTGACTGAGTTAGAGTCTGAATTTTACAAGATAGCACATTGATTGCATTAATAGACATTAATGTTTAAGAAGAATTGGGCTCGAGGATGCATGCCTTGGGGAGAGAGGCAGAAAGAAATAGAAGCTCCCCAGGGCAGCCTCTTCAGAGAGGAAATCTTGCCCACAAGCCCTGTTTCAATGGAGGGAAGTGAACACAGAGGAAAAGGCTGAGGAAGGCACTCCGGGAAAACATGCTGTAATAGGCAGGTGTCTTTAAAGTTTTTAGTTTAATTTTAATTTTAATTTTAATAGGCAATTCACTCATGCAGTTAAGATTCTGAGGATGCAGAAGGGATGGGATGTCAGTTTCTTTCCCACACCTGTCTCCCAGCCACTTCCTCTCTCAAAAGCAACCTATGTTACTAGACGAGAGGTATAAGATATATGCAAACGTAACCTCGTGTGTGTGTGTGTGTGTGTGTGTGTGTGTGTGTTCTTAACTCACCAAGCCCCTTTTTAAAAATTCAAACGGTAGTTTGCCATACACAGTGCTTTTTCCATTTAACAGATCTTGGAAAGCATTCCATAGTCTATGGAGAGAATACTTCAGATTGTATTTCAGCTGAATGAGACTGAGCCACCCAGGCGCCCCTACTTAGGAATTGTTTCAGAACGTCCTAATGCCCTGGGAGACCCGGTGTCACCTCCTCTGGGAAGCTCTCCCTCCCCCTCCTCCCATCACCCTTGCCCGTGGCTTTGCCAGAGCCCTAATCACATGATAGTATTTGGGCAAAGGCATGAAAACATCTGCTTTCGTGTCCTCTCACCCGGTTCCGTCACGGTGCATAGTAGGTGTTCAGCCGATGTGAACGGTAGTGAACTGACCATCCCCTAGAGGGGCATCCGCCGAATACTGTTGCCTGATCCTTCTAGTGACAGACCCCACTTCCTCAGACGCTCATTCTGCCTTTGAGAGCCTGTATCAGAAGGTTCTCGGATGAAGCAAGTCTGCCAGTCACTTTTCCCTCAGGTTCTAGTGCATCTTCTAAAACAACACAGAAGGGGCGCCTGTGTGGCTCAGTCGGTTAAGCATCCGACTTCGGCTCAGGTCATGATCTCACGGTCCGTGGGTTTGAGCCCCGCATCGGGCTCTGTGCTGACAGCTCAGAGCCTGGAGCCTGCTTCGGATTCTGTGTCTACATCTCTCTCTCCCCTCCCCTGCTCATGCTCTGTCTCTCTGTCTCTCAAAAATAAATAAACGTTAAAAAATAAATAAAACAACATAGAAATTTAATCCCTTTGTCAGATATTTAAGATACCCACCTTTCTCCAAACCAAATACCGCTGGCTCCCTGTGGGTCCTGGGTCCAGATCCTTCCCCTCCAACTTTTTCTTCCCTATACTTTTTGGTTTGTAGTATCACCTCCCCCCTTTTTTTAAGTAAGCTCCACACCCACCTTGGGGCATGAACTCACTACCCCAGGATCAAGTCTCATGCTCCGCCGACTGAGCCAGCCAGTCCCCTGTGACATGACCCTTTTAAAAAGTGATGTCTGATCACTCCACACTTATTAGAATGGCTCAAAGTAAAAGACAGACCCTACCAGTACTGGCGAGGCTGTGGAGCGCCTGAAACTCTCCAGCTGGGTTTGTACTGGGAACATAAAGTGGGACAGGTCCTTTGGAAAAGAACTGGCAGGGTTTTAAAAAGTTAAATATATGGCCTGGCCATTCAACTCCTAAGCTATTTAACCGAGGGTAAATTTTTGCTTTGCATATTTAATGTTTATTTTACTTTTGTGAGAGACAGAAACAGAGCATGAGCAGGGGAGGGGCAGAGAGAGAGGGAGATACAGAATCTGAAGCAGGCTCCAGGCTCTGAGCTGTCAGCACAGAGCCTGATGCGGGGCTCGAACCCACGAACGCGAGATCTGACCTGAGCCGAAGTTGGACACTTAATCGACTGAGCCAGCCAGGCGCCCCTAACCCAAGGTAAATTAAATCACTTCGCCAGGGGCGCCTGGCTGTGTGTCAGCTGTGCTGACAGCTCAGAGCTTGGAGCTTGCCTCAGATTCTGTGTCTCCCTCTCTCTCTCTCTCTCTCTCTCTCAAAATTAAAAAAAACATTAAAATAAATAAATAAGCATTTGCCCAATTAAGGACAAGTGTTCATAGCAGCTTTATTTATAATAGCCAGGATCTGAAGACAACCTGAATGTCCATCGCAGTACGTAAATAAACAAACTGGTATATCCTCACAATAGAATACTAGTCAGCAAAACAAACAAAAACCAAACCAAACCTATATACTGAATCACGCCAATCTCAAAATAATTATACCTTGTAAAAGAAGCCAGATGAAAACAAACAAGAGTCAGGGTCTGATGATTTCATTTGTACAAAATTCTAAAAAATGCAAAGTAACCAATGGTGACCGGAAACACCTCAGTGGCTGTTTGGGGGTGCAGAGGCAGGGCGGGGCTGAAGAAGCATTACAAAGTGCACAGTGAAGTTCTGTGGGATGATGGTGGTAAGGTTTATACGTATGTCAAAATTTATCAAATTGTATACTTTATTTATTTATTCCTTTTATTTTTAATTTTTAAAAAGTTTATTTATTTTTGGGGGGAGGGGCAGAGAGAGAGAGGGAAAGAGGATCCCAAGCAGACTCTGTGCTGTCAGCGCGGAGCCCACTGTGGGGCTTGAACCCTCAAACCATGAGATTGTGACCTGAGCTGAAATCAAGAGTCGGTCGCTTAACTGACTGAGCAACCCAGACACCCCTATTTATTTATTATTTTAAAAGTAGGCTCCAGGGCACTTGGGTGGCTCAGTCGGTTAAACGTCCGACTTCAGCTCAGGTCATAATCTCACGGTTCGTGGGTTCAAGCCCTGCATCGGGCTCTGTGCTGACAGCTCAGAGCCTGGAGCCTGCTTCAGATCTGTGCCTCCCTCTCTCTCTACCCCTCCCTTGCTCATGCTCTGTCTGTCTCTGTCTCAAAAATAAATAAACATTTAAAAAATAAATAGATCAAAGTAGGCTCCACACCCAACATGGGGCTGGAACTCATGACCCCGAGATGAAGAGTCACACACTACCAACCGAGCCAGCCAGGAGCCCCCCAAATTGCATACTTCAAACACACACGGTTTATTGTATGTCAAGAAAACTGTTTAAGAAGCCTGCTATTTGGAACTGGTCCCATCCTCCCGAGGTCACTGATTGGTGGGGCGCACAGAAGGGTAGCTAGCTCCTTCAGTGTGGTCACAGTAGTCCGTGGTGGAGCCCGAGGTTAGGCGAGCGTTTTCGGGAGTTATCGCACTGCTCTCTAAGCTCAGCAGAACTGCCAAGATTTTGATGTCATGAACATTAGAGCCAGGTCTCCTCTAGCTTTACTCTGCATTATATCAAGGTCAATTACCCCTTTTGTGTTCATTTTGTTGGCGTAACCAAGTAGGAGACGGCATATCGTGGTGGAAAGATTATGGACGCAGGGGTCCTTTGAATGGATGCTCAGAGTGGGTAAGTTACTTACTTAGCTTCTCTGAGTCTCACTTTCCTCATCTGTAAACTGGGGTCACGATTTACGATCTCATAGAAGTGTGACAATTCAATGATACATAAAGGAACTTAGCGCAGTGCTTGGTCCTTTGAGGTGCTCAATGCACAGAAGCTAATTTTGTAAGCTGTATAACTCCTGCCTGTCACAACAGTTTGAAATCCTGGTTATGTGTATGCCAGACTTCTCATGACATAACATGCTCTCTGTGTTTGATTAGCAGACCTGCACGTCTTTATTGGAACTTCTAATATAAACACCAAAATGAGCCAGGTCAAACCCAGCCCCACAGCACATCACCGCTGAGTTTCCTCCAGATTGATCTGCATTCCATGGGTTGAAAGCAATGAGTTTGGCCCTACATTTAAACATTTGTTTATTTATTTATTTATTTTTTAAACAACTGTTTGTTTTTTAATGTCTGTTTATTTTTGAGAGAGACAGAGACAGAGACAGAGCCTGAGTGAGGGAGGGGCAGAGAGAGAGGGAGATACAGTATCCGAAGCAGGCTCCAGGCTCTGAGCTGTCAGCACAGAGCCTGACACGGGGCTCGAACGCACAAGTCATGAGATCATGACCTGAGCCCAAGTCAGATGCTTAGCCAGCTGAGTCACTCAGGCGCCCCTAGGCCTGCGTTTCTAATTGTGACAGCTAATATACTGGCTGACATAGGAACTGTCAGAGGAGGATAGGTTGGGAGTAAAAGGAGAGCTCCAGCTGTGGAAAATAGAACAGCAATTCCTCAACAATTAGACATAATCCACGTGCAACAATCCCACTTCTGGACAGACACCCCACAGAATTGGAAGCAGGGAATCAAACACATCATTGCATATCCATATTCATAGTGACATTATTCACAGTAGCCAACAGGTAGAAGCTGCCCGAGTGTCTACTGGTGGATGAATGGATAAAGAAGATGTGGTCTTGGGGAGCCTGGGCAGCTGAGTCGGTTAAGCATCTTCTTTAAAAAATTTTTAACGTTTATTTATTTTTGAGAGAGCACAAGTGGAGGAGGGGCAGAGTGTGGGATAGAGCATCCGAAGTGGGCTCTGTGCTTATAGCATCGAGCCCAACATGGGGCTCGAACTCACAAACTACAAGATCATGACCTGAGCCAAAGTCAGATGCTCAGCAGACTAAGCCACACAGGTGCCCCAAGGATCTGACTCCTGATCTCAGCTCAGGTCTTGATCTCAGGGTCGTGAGTTCAAGCCCTGTGTTGGGATCCACATGGGCATGACTCCTACTCAAGAAAGGAAAGAAAGAAAGAAAGAAAGAAAGAAAGAGAGAGAGAGAGAGAGAGAGAGAAAGAAAGAAAAGAAAGAAAGAAAGAAAGAAGAGGAAAGAAAACGTGTGCTATATGTACAATGGAATATTATTCACCCTTAAAATGAAGTTTTGACACAGGCTACAACATGGATGAGCCTTAAGACATGCTAAGCAACAAAACCTGATACAAACAGACAAATAGTGTATGCTTTCACTTACGTGAGGTGTGTAGGGTAGTCACATGGATGGACGGTGGATGACAGTTGCACAAGCATGTTGTGCACTTCAAGCCACAGACTGTGACACCTGAGGATGGTTAAAATGGGAAATTTTGTGTTCTATTTTATCATAATTCACAAACAAATGGAACAGCAGGCTATTCATGGGTGGGGAAGGCCTGGCCCATGGGCCGGATGGAGGGCTGAGTCAGGAGGAGCTGGAGAGAACGCTGGTCCCGTCAGAACCAGGGGGACAGGGAAGAGGGGGCTCAGCACACCCTGGTGAGCCTTGAAGCCCAGGCTGAGAAACTGGGAGGTGAGATCCTCACCGAGTCACTCCTTGGGGTTCAGCATTTTCCTCCTGGTTAGAATGGACAATTTCCTGGGGGCAGTGGGTAACCCAGAAAGTCAATAGCAAGCACATTACGTTAGTGAGGCTAGGTCTGCTGGCTGGCCATCAGTCATGGGCTTGTGGTCGGAGTGAGGACGGGAGGCACAGCACACTGAACTGGTAATTCTTGAGGAAGGTTGGAGAGACCCCTCATTGTCCTAGGATTCTCCCAACTCTGGGCTCATGATTTCTCTATTCACTGTCTGCAAGCCTTAAAGTGTTCTGTGCTTCAGTATTATCTGGGGTAATAGTGACCCTGCGTAACAGAGGTAACATTAAAAAGGTACATGCTGAGTATTTGCCACTTTTCTATTTCATCCCTCTGCCGAGGAGGAAGGCTGACCTTTTGGGGTGCTAGTTCAGGTGAGGTAGGCAGGGCAAAGCCCAGAGTAGGTGAAATTCCTTAAAAAAAAAAAGTGGGGGTATCTGGCTGGCACAGTCAGTAAAGCAAGTAATTTCTTTTTTTTTTTTAAGTTAATTTTTGAGAGAGAAATACACACAGTATGTGCCAGGGATGCAAGGGGCAGAGAAAGAGAGAAGGACAGACAGAATCCAAAGCAGGCTCCAGGCTCTGAGCCATCGGCACAGAGCCGAATGTGGGGCTGAAACTCATGAACTGTGAGATTATGACCTGAGCTGAAATTGGACGCTTAACTGACTAAGCTACCCAGGCTCCCCTAAAGCACGTAATTTTTTATTTCCAGGTAGTGAGTTCAAGCCCCACCTTGGGCTTGGAGCTAAGAAAAAAAGAGAGAGAGAGAAAGGAAGAAAATTAGAGGGGCACCTGGGTGGCTCAGTCAGTTAAGTGTCCGACTCTTGGTCTTGGCTCAGGTCATGATCCTACAGTTCATGAGATCGAGCTCCAAGTCAGGCTCTGTATTGACAACACAGAGCCTGCTTAGAATTCTCTCTCTTCCTCTCTCTCTGCCCCTTCCCTGCTCTCTCTGTCTCTCAAATAAATAAATAAACTTCAAAAATAATAGATAAAATACAACTGAATGCAACATCGGTAATAAACATTAAAAAAAATTCAGTTTCTAAGTTGTACTTAGCCATACCTGGGGTACTGCTTCAACTGCCCCCAGTAGCCAGTGGTGATCGAATCGGAGAACACAGATATAGAATATTTCCATCGGCACAGACTTTTGTTTTGGACTGTGTGCGCTAGAAAGATGAAGGGGAAGCCCAAGTGGGTCAGTTTGTTTGTTTATATTCTGACTCGTTCCTGAAAGGATCAGAGGCTGCCGAGGACAGCCCGAGGCCATCAGGCTGGTGTCCTCTGGCTGGAGGTGGGGAGGCCGACATGCGGGCTGAGTCATTAGTGGACGAGCAGAGAGAAGCGAGGCCGAAGTCCAGAGCGCTGACCTCCTCCGGGGCCCAGAAAGGAAGTGGGAGGGAAAGCGGAGGTGGGCATGTCACGGGAGCCAGTGTCAAAGGACAAGGCCACGAGCAGTCAGATGTTGAGCAATAAGCGAGCTTCGGGAAAGCAGCTACGGGGAAGAAGCTCGGTCCTCTCAACATTGTAGGCTTATCTGACCTGCTTACTCAAGGAGTCCCCTGGGCCCTTCAGCTCTCAGATACAAATTCCAAATTCCAAATTCCAGCTAATCAGATGCAGTTAAGGGATATCGTTGGTCAAACGCAAGTTCTGACTTGCAGCACCTCGGGTAGGATGCCAGGCCTGGATCTGCGCTCACCGCCGGGCTGGTGTGTTTGAGCAGCCACGGCTGGAGGCAGCCAGGCAGGGAAACATCTGATGTGAGCAGGGAGTTTCTTACCCAAGGGAGCCAGGTCCTGAGTGTTTTCCTGCGGTATTTTCAAAGCGCAGATGCGCTCTGGGGATGGGTTCTTTCTCAGGGCAAATCAGAGTTCTTTTCCCTGTTCACTAAATCCAACTTTTGTGTTACACCTGTTTCTTGGGATTGAAGACAAACCAGACATATGTGAAGATGCCTTTAAGTTTTGTTGGGAAGTTCAAAGACATCGCAGGGTGGGATGGGGTGCCACAGGGAGCCGTTTATTGCTTCGCTGGAGGGACTATATTCCCATAATCTGTATTTTACTTTCAGTTTGAGGTGTAGCAGACTTAACGCACAGCGTGGTGAATTTTTACATATCTATGTACCTGTGTAATTTCCACCCAGATCAGGAGACAGAACATTTCCAGCACCCGGCAAGGGTCCCTCAGGCCCCCTCCTGGTCCATTCTCCTCCCCAGAGCTAACTGATATTCTGACTTCTACCACTGTCAGTTTGCTTTGTCTGTTCTTGAACTTCATAGAAACAAGAATACCCTACAGGATATCCTATCTGTGTCTATGTCTGGCTCCTTTTACTTGGAAGCCCATGACCTTTTTTTAGAGAAATTTTTATAAGTACAGATCTACAATCCTTTACCTAAAACCATGGGGGCCAGATAGTTCAGAATTCAGAATTTTTCTTGGTTTAGAAAAGTGACATGAGGGGCACATGAGTGGCTCAGTCAATTAAGCATCTGACTCTTGGTTTCGGCTCAGATCTCATCGCTTTGTGGGTTCAAGCCCCACATTGGGCTCTGCGCTGACAGTGCAGAGCCTGCTTGGCATTCTCTCTCTCTCTCTCTCTCTCTCTCTCTCTCTCTGCGCCCCCTCACCTTCACTGCCTCTGTCTCTCTCAAAATAAATAAATAAACTTAAAAAACAAAGAAAGTTGTCATGATGGGTTCACTTAACACTGTATGTTATGAAATACCCCCAGCAGGTTGTGGGGCAGTCCTGGTAAACATATAAACAGTTCTGAGCAAAGTCCACGAACATTCACACACTAAGTGGTGGAAATAGAGGCCGTAAATAGCCTCACATTAGTGGAGGTTCGTTTTATTGCCAAATGAGTTCATGTCAGGTCAGGCTTTGTCGTAAAATGACTTGTGATAAAAATGGTTTTATCATACAGTTTTCAGCAGTAAGGGATAGTGGACCTGTCAGTTCCCAGCAAACCATTGGCCCTGAGGGAGGCAAACGGACCAGGCAGCATGAGCCTCTGGTGTTGATAGAAGGTAACAGAAAGCGGCGGCCCCGTGGGGCATGCTCAAGCTGGGTCAGCCAGGACCAGTTCTATCAGTCAGGACCATTAGTCAATCCGAGCGCCAACTCCTGACACTGAGGGCACACCTTTGCCATGTGCCTGTGCCTTTGGGCATTCTTCTGGGATCCTTAGCTTGGCTTAGATTTTCTTTCCTCTCTCTCTCTCTCTCTCTCTCTCTCTCTTTAAGTTTATTTGTTTTGAGAGTGAGAGAATGAGTCGGGGAGGGGCAGAGTAAGAGAATTCTGAGTAAGCTCAGCACTTGAACCCACAAACCGTGAGATCATGCCCCAAGCCGAAAGCAAGAGTTGGTGCCCAACTGACTGAGCCATCCGGGCACCCCAAATATGGTCTTTCAGGTAGGCAACAGCCCTACTCCTCGGAATGTTTCTGTATCACAGAGGAGGAGTATGAAGATGGTCATTGCAGAATTATTTGGAATAGCAATAAATGGAAGACAACTGTGATGCCCACCCATTGAGGGATATTGAGATAAACACTGTGTGTACATATGCAGTGGGTTCTATGCAGCCCTATAGAGAATGTTGCAGAACAGCATTTCCTGCATGATGTTCCACAGACCCAAGCTTCAAGAAGATTCCTCAAGGGATTTCACGGTGAAATATGTTTAGGAAATGCCAGTCTCCTCTTGATGATTCAGAACGCACATGAGTAAATGAAAGACTCTGAGAAATTCTCCAGGAAAGAAGCCCATTTAAGTTGGCATAAGTCAGTGCATCCCAGACAGGTGG